>NW_020655946.1:0-29840 GCF_003589595.1 Hyposmocoma kahamanoa
CCCTATTAGTATAGTGTCATTTGTTACACGATTAATTAAGCATAATATTGTTAAAATTATAGTTCATATATGATATATATAATAACTAATAATATAATAACAGCTTTAACACTTTTTATTCGCATTACTTTTTTTTGTTACATAAAAAAAAATCACTCACTCACACTTCCATTTTGGAAGGATCACGTCGAAAAAATGACGAGCGGAACACGTTTGACCTCAAAGCAAATTCTGTAACTTGCCTCTGCATTCTCTTTTTCTGATATGCTGTATGTTTCTTGTAGCCTACAAACAGGGCAACCAGGATGACGAGAATGACTATTATCAGCAACAGGACGTTTGTTGTCAATTGCCCACTGAAGTCGCTCACCTTGGCAGAGTTGTTACCGTCTCCAACTGCGTTTTGGACTATGATGGTGTCTTCCTTTGATTGTGTCTTAACCATGGTGGAGAATGCTTTGAAACTTGTTGTTCTATCACTTCATTTAAATCATTTAAATACTAATTTTGAACTAATTCACTCAAATTATTATATTTTTTTTATAATTCAAAATCTGTTCACATTCGCACTTTACTTGAAATCCGATCTCGCATCGTCGTGAAATCCTGGCAGGGTCGCCATGTAAGGATGGGACCGAGAGGCAATAGAAAACACGATCATTCGCTTCGATGTAACATTTAATACTACTCATCGATTCAAGTACATGGGTATATTGTAGGTAGATACATAATAGTTATGATTAACAAGTGGCTATATTACACCTCAGCGCTCTGCGCCGGGACATTGATCCATCTTGACAATTAGTATTGAGTTAGATTTAAGACGGTAATAACAAGTTCTGAAATTGTGGTTTGAAATAAACGCTTAATTTATTAAAAATTATATATTTTTTATGAAAGCTCTCCAAAATAGCGAAACTCGCGTGAGTATTGCGTTGTTTTTGTTACGTAAATAAAACTTAGAAATTGGTACCGATGTGATCTTATATGATGATAGAAAGGAGAGCTTCGGTATTCTCATAATTCAGCTTTTGAAGACAATTAGTTATTTTCTTTTTGCACTCATATTTACATTGACTTATCGGCATTTAGTGTTAATAGTTATTCTGTAGCCATTTGCAAACAGATTTTCGCGATTTGAAGCTCTGAGTGGCACTGCAACAGTAATGGTCAGGCGTGTAACTTACCGTCAGGCGCACGAGAGGCACCTGTTTGTCCCGTCACTTGAAATAATAAAATAAATCCCTCACACTCACACGAACTCTTTCACATGGAGCTCTACTGCTATTAAATTCTTGTAGTATTAGTTAATAATATTTTCAATTGCAATTGGAAAATAGACTAGTAGAAAAAAATGCTAATAATAGACATATCTGTATCTGTACGTAGGCAACTAGCGCCAACACTTGACGGCGAATTCCCAAACAACGCGGCTAATTTTGAGAGGGCCAAATCTGTTATCTATTTTATTTTTTTATTGCCTTGTTTGCCCTTTTTTATGAACATAAGATCATTGATAATAAGATTCATCTCACCCCAAACAATGAGAGTGTCAAAGGAGAAGATTTTTCTTAGAACACACAAATCCAAAATGTTTAAAATATTTTTTTCTACTTCTATTCCGGAAATCAAAACTTTCTAGTTGTCGCTTCCCGAGGAACATGACCCTTCATTGTAGTATATTATTAGATATACTAAAACTCACAATTTCAAACTTCCATATCGTTCACTTTTTCAACAACAACAAAATTTGACTTGTAATTACTTTTTAATAACTTGTTAGAATTTATTAACTAGTAATGACATTGTAGCGATGAGTCTTCGCGGAACAATTAGTCGTGACACCGGGACAATGGAATTTAATGGAAAATGGAACTTTGTCTTAAAATTGCGATGTCGGAAACTTTCTAAAAAAAGGTGGGGACCCAACTATGGGTAACTTTGGACCTTTTTGTGGGGTGCTATTCTTGCTTGAGATTAGCTTTGAAAAATGGCACGGAATGGATGGATTTTTGCGAAAGTTGAAGTTTTCCGTATAACACGACGACGTACTACGTAAATAATCTTCGTCGAATAAATGCAGTATTTACATCAATATGTAAATAATATGTAAATAAGATATCTTTATAGCAGCAACGCGAATCAATATCTCGATTATGGGAGTACGATCACGAAATTGAAATAAGCGAGGTTGTAAATATGCACATGAAGATACATTTACTATAAATAAAAGTATTATACATTTGAAGCAGAAAGCTTCAATTCTATAACGAATGGATATGACTAACAGTTCGTGTCGCGGTGTGATCGGTCGTGTCTATAAGTTAACAGAATAATACAAATAATCACTTGCAAAATTGTGACCCAGGTCTACTCTAAGCGGAAGCAAACAATCGGTGTCACTAGTTTTGTTGTTGTGTAATTTACTCAATTAGATGTAATAATGTTTAGTGCATTTACTCAACATTAAACTAACTAAAATAAATGATTTGCATTTCATTGTTTAATTATTATTATTGTTTTTTTTATATTTCAATTTTCTTTGTTTATAATTTAATCACCATATATTCACCTGTATTATTAGTATTTTTTTCCTTGTATACTGGATTCTCCTAGTTCAGGTATATGCGTTATATTTTACATTTATTCGCATAATTAGTCTATAGTTATACAATTGTACAATACGTTATTCAATAAACAATTTTATTTATTTATTTATTTGCATTTAAATAAAACAAAAAAAAAGTTTGTTGACACTTGAAATAAAAAAAAATGAATGGCGCGTGCGACTCGCGCTATGCGATTCGAGTGCACCCTGACATTATGCGTATACGGCGCGCACATAATATAGTATACAAACCGCGCTGCTACGTTTGTAGTATGGAGTTACACTACTTGTATTACGAACTATGTTTATGAGTTTCACGGTTTCTATTTTAAACTTTTCATTGAGTTGGTTATATTGTGTTATTTATTCAATGTTATTAGTTACGTGTGGAAAATAGAATCGTTTCGTGTTATTTGTATGACTTTTTATGAGAGTGGGTCCGTCAACTTATAAAGTGAAGTAAACGTTACGTAAACAGTGATGGTTGTTTCACACTTTGTGAAAAGTGTTCCTACTGGACACGCACGAAATCACGGTCGAAAGCCTGACACTTAACAGAATAGAAACAATGTCAACTCGCGCCAATCAGCAACACAAATGGAAAACACTACGTTATGAAACAAGCCGTCATTGAAATCATTGTATTTCAATAACCACTGTTCAGGGTAGTTGTTGTTTGTTTAATTTTGTGCGCGGCGGTTGATATGGCCTGTAAACAGCGTCGTAATGCGGTTTGTTCGTTTGCCGTTCATTAATCACGCTACAGTGCTCTGGATTAGCGTGATAGTTGTAGATTATCTCCATGTTACGTTCCATTTATATGCAAACGTTTTATTTGTGTTTTACTGGATGTCGATGAAGGCTAATAAATAGTTCATTTGGACAGAGAAATATTATGACTGTACAAAGATAATATTTTTTATCAAGAAACGCATTTACGAGTCATTTTCATGCATCAATCCATGGATTGTATTTATGTATATTCGTGACGTATTGTTTTGGCTTATTGTCGCACCACTCTGTTAGCAAAGGTCTTCCTCATTTAACTGCCTCGGTGGCCGAACGGTCTCCATGCTGGTCTAAAATAAAAATCAAAATAAAAATAATCTTTATTTCATAGGTAAGCTTTATTACACATCAAATCGTCACATTGGTTAAACTCTACCGCTCATTGTATGGCAGATTCCCCCGAGAAGTATGAGCAAAAAACTCTAGGGCAGCCTTTCCTAGAGTGGGCGATAACGTCCCCTTGTGGGCGCTGCAGGCCTAAAGGAAGACTCTTCATCTAAGAAGACTCTTGGACACCGACTGGGCTCTCGACTCTCGACAACAACTTGTGAACATCAACTAATATTAATTAAGAGATTGCTCAAACTAACTCGGTTCGATATTTTTCTCCGTGTAGTTCATATATCTGTCCAGTTTTAAATAAATAAGTTTTGAATAAATAAAATAAAAATCATGTCAATCTGTCGCTCCATTTCGAAATGAAAGTAGACACAAACAAACAAATAAAACGGCAACAGACACAGTTTCGCATTTTAATAGTTATTAGTATTCCTAAATAGGTAATTTTCCCGATTTTAACCCGATTTGTGCATTCCCATATCAATCGGCTGGTTCATAGAACACTTGTTCTTACTTGTTGAGTACGATTGAGCGTCGAATGAGATAAACGAGCTTATGCATGTTTGTCTTATTCCTGTCGGTGCGTGCTGCTTATGCAATCCTACATAAACAACGTAATATTTATTTAATTTCATTTTCGGTTTCGCGCGTATTAGATAAGCAGTACTTAAGTTCAACACTTACTTACGTATGTCTCAAAACAAAACAATGTCGGAAGTAAAAAAGAAGAGACGGCAATACTGTGCGGAATATATTAAATTCGTATTCATTGAAAATCCCACAAACCCATCGTCGCCTTTGTGCCTTCTATGTCTAAAAACATTTTCGAATGAAGCAATGAAGCCTTCAAGACTGCAAGATCATTTGAATAAAATTCATCACACACACAAGAATGTAGCATATTTTCAAGACCTGGTCAAGAAGCATAATGCTCAGCCAAGTGTAGCAAAACTCTTTTCGGCGGCTGTTAAGCAAGATGACGACGGACTTCGAGTTTCATACAATATCTCTTTGTTAATTGTTCAAAAAGGGAAACCACACAACATCATTTCATACTGAAGTTCGTTGGCTATCAAGAGGCAATTGTCTGACTCGATTTTACAACCTGTTTGACTCTGTGATAGAGTTCTTGGAAACTAAAGATACAGAATTGCGCAACAAGCTCATTACTTCAAATAATGATATAGCTTACACGACAGACCTGTATAAATTAACTTAACTGCCTCAGTAGCCGAACGGTTACCATGCCGGTCTGCCACGCAGAGGTCCCAGGTTTGATTCCCGGGCCGGGAGAAATACTTGTATTGCCTACATTTATTTCTCCCGTGAGTTTGGGTGTAATTTGTTGTTGTCTATGTGTGTGTCCATGGCACCCGCGACACAGGATTTCCCTAGTGCGGGGCTATGTTGAGTGTGTGCGTTATTATTATTAATTGTTCAACGACATGTATCTCCAACTGTAAGGCGATGAACTAAATTTAATTAAAACAAAAAATATCGTTGCTGCTTTCAACTTTTTACAGTCAAACTGCTTCTACACAAAAGAATACGGGCAGACGTGAGTTTCACAATTTTCCGAATTTATCCGTATCCTGCAGTCGACGACTCGAAACGACGACTTGTTTGCCTACTGCCAACATTTGGAAAACCTCCACATTGACTTCACCGAACGATACCAGGACATTTTGAACTTGGAAATACCAGACTGGGTGTTGGGTTCGTTTTCAAATGTCAACACAGCAATATCACCTCAGCTGGAAGAAGATCTTATAGAATTGATAACGAACGAGGAAATAAAAATCAAGTTCAAAAATGGCTACCAAGAATTTTGGCTACAAAAACCGATCCCGCAATTGTACCCTGGATTGTGGTCAATCGTTCAACGATTCTTGATAGCATTCCCATCGTCATATTTACGTGAACGTGGTTTTAGTGCTGTGACAACGCTGCTCACTAAAAAGAGAAGTCGTTTGCATGTTACCGAACGTGGTGACTTGTGACTGTTCTTGAGTAAACTGGAACCTGATATCAACAAACTTATTAAACAGCATAAGTTTCATCCTTCACATTAGTTTTTATATTCGAATCGATTACGTTTGTTTTATTTTGAATAAAAGATGCTCTGTCTGAATACTATGAAGTTGCGTTTCAATAATCATTCTCATTGGCAGGTGTAGCCCGTAAGAGTTAACTTGAGACCTGAGCGCCGTTGTGTACTACCCACTGCGCTCAGGTCTCAAGTTAACTCTTGCGGGTTATAGTAAAAGTCGCGTTTAGAATTAATGTTTAATCTCCGCTAATATAGCTCACAATAATTAATTTAATTTGAAGTTATAGTGGTTTTTAAGTAGGTGAAAAAATGGGCGCGCTAAAATAATTTATTCTCAAAGTGGGCAGAAGACAAAATAAGTTTCGGAACCCCTGCTCTAGGGGTTGCTGTTTGTAAATAACATTTGTACTAATTCAACTATTTTTTATTTTCAAACAGAGATCGAGACTACCTCCATGAGCTAAACGAGTTACTACCACGGATTTTTGTCATCCAAGTGCGCAGTAGTTGTATAATAGCTTTTAGTATAAAGTTTTTGTTTCACTATAGTTTTAAGCCTCGTGAATGGCAAATTTTGAATATCACCCGAAATCTTGTTATAGAAGCGTATACATTGCCCCTTAAACGAATTTGTGACTTTGCGAAGACGACTATCAAGAACAGCTAGTTTATTTTTGTTCCTCGTATTAATATTCTGTCACTATTTTTCATAAACAAATTACAATTCCTCTTAACTTAAATTACATTTCCATATATGTTGGTAGGGCGCACTATAACTTACCCGAATTAATAAGAAAAAAGTACTATAAATGGTCAAAAATGAATTTATTGTTTCTCAAAATATTCTCCGTTAGTGTTAATGCATTTTTTCATACGAATTAACCAATTTTTAAAACATTTATGCCACTCCTCCGTGACAATCTCTGAAATATATTTTTCATATGTTTGCAGTTTATTAATACATTGCGTTTACGGTTATTTTTACGGAGTTTGTCAATAACTTCCGGCAAACAAGTGGTCGTGTACCAATCACTATTCACGGTACAACGATTGTCCAAAACAGCAGTAGACACGTGTCCAGTTTTATTAAAAAAGGAGGCATCATCCGCTTAAAGGCACTTTGCACGCGCCCCACTTTGGTTGGTTTCGGCTCATCTCGAAAGACCCATACGCTCGATAGCTGCTTTGTTTTGGGATCATAACTATAAATCCATGTTTCGTCACCAATTAATATGTCTCACGCCAAATTTGATGCCCCTTCGTTGAATCAAGTAAGCATAGCATTGCACCAAGTGACGCGATCCGTTTTTTGAGCCTCAGTCAAATTGTGTGGGATCCACCGAGAGCACAGCTTTTTCACACTTAAATGTTTGTGTAGTATTGAATGTATTTGACTCATGCCTATGTCTAAAGATGCCCAATCTCATGGTATGTCACATGCTTGTCTGTTTTGATCATACGGCGCTGATCGATGTTTTTGTTGTTCACAGCAGTGGACGGGCGACCATCACGAAATTCGTCAATGAGATTCACACAACCGCGTTTGAATTCTGCAAACCAGCTATAAATAGTCGTTTTGCATGGTGCTTTACAATTAAAGTCGTAGAAAATCATACTACGAAAATTTTTACAAGTTAAATCCATGGTGATGTAGACAACTAATTCCTAAAATGATGCCACAATGTAAAAACAAGTGACAGTCAGATGAAACAAACTGTATTCTACAGCCAAAGAGTTCCATTTTCAAATGTTCTATTTACTTTTTCAATATTGTTTATGTAAGTTCCGGAAACTTATATTGCGCCCAATGTACTGTGACGCTAGTGTAAGTTAGTAGCTAATGGTAGTTAATTTCCTTAAGCATATCTCTCAAAGATACTCTGGCTATGGTTAAATAGCCCTAACCGCACATTTCCGCAGGACAAAGATTCTATTCATATCGGCGGCATTACCCCAAAGCAAAATGCAGTATCCGCTAAAATGCCGGTCTGGCACGCAGAGGTCCCGGGTACGATTCTCGGGCCGTGACAAATATTTGTATGGCCTACATTTGTTTCCCTAGTGCGGTGCTATGAGTGTGCTATGATATGTGTTAAAAAAATCAGGTAAATACGCCATATTGCAATTAATAAAAGTATATTTTTAGCAAAATGTGAGTACATACCTAAAAGTATGTCCTCTGTGTAGATGGAGGTGCCTACAGCATAACAAAGCACGATCGAAAAGCAAAATATACGAGGGTCGGAATTCCGTCATCAAATTCGTCTAGGGACGACCGTTCCGGATAGTTTCATTAGGCATACAATCCCCCGGAATTTTCTTACTTCCATTAATTAAACAAGAAAACAGATCGGCTTGATAAAGGACAATAAATCTAAATGATGAATAGGTGAGCTTTTGGATTCGAATTGTAAATTGGTTATTTGTGGCCAACAAAATCCGGCGAAAGATATAATGTTGGACCGGATGATGTTCTTGTCCGAATTACGACTGGGTGGCTACAGGCTTAACCAAAACCGGTGTCTGGCTAGTCAGATATGAGGCTTTCCGTCCTGAATTGTCACATGCACCAAGTGCGATGCTATTTCATTATGAATGTTACCAATCGTTACTAAAATTGCGTTTAATGTGATTGTAGGAAAAGGGCTCTACCTTATACTCCCAACGTAACGTGATTGCCCATTTGTTTAGTTTAATGTTGTTGGACTTAATCTCAGTACAGAGTACTAAAAAAAAACGACAGCAAAAGTACGTGGAATTACATATCATTACCAAGTTTAATTGAAATCGGTTACCGAAAAGTGCGCAAACCCGGATTCATCCCCTAGTTCGCCACTATACGGGACTCACTATTCTAAGTAAATTGAGAGAGAAAAACGCCTTGAATGGAGAATAGCAAAGTCAACCATTTAAATAATTGCTCCTTATAATAAAATTTAGGCGCTATTTATAAAAATGAATCATCATGCGTGAACACTCTTTCTTCTTCTCAAGTCTTCAGAATAATGAACAGGTGAGTTCATGAACTGTGAGCCAGCTTCAAGTCAATTGAATGTTTCTAACATAAATACGTAACAATACTGACAATGTGCAAATTAGTATCATACCAATGAAATTTGTATATAATTTATAAAAGTCGTTTACCAATAGGCTGTGTGTGTGAAAACAAAAATTAATGTCTTCTTTTATAAAATGCAATAAGTTCATAATTGATTCCTTTGTTGTTACTTTGATTTCATTCATAGTTACATCTGTCATCCTTTTTAGCTGTCAAACCGGGACTATTAAATTGTGTCAGGTGTAATAAACGTTTATAGAACGATGGCGTGGTCCAGAATATAACTGATGTTGTCTAGCGCAGCGGTTCCGTTGCAGATTTTTATGTTGTACTGCAGTTATTTATTGTTTTCTGATTGTTTCCTTTAGATATGTTCAACAATAGATACATTTTATGTTTCTGGTGAGCTAAAAGTTTTAATCACAAGTTATTGATTAATTTTTTTCATGAGTGTTTATGTATTTAATCTATTTATAATCAAGTTTGAAAAGTTGGGCAATTGACAGAGCCTTATTTATTTATTTATTTTTATTTATTTATACATTTATTTCAGCAACATGACCCATATAATATATACCTTAAGGATTAACATACATACTGTACACTTATTGCACTTGTCGGCGACGTGTGGCGCCATGTCATGGTGTCAGGCAACCGGCCGCGGTATCGCCGATATATGATACCCTTCGGCCAAAACTCTTCCTTCATGAAGGCCGACAGATGTTCGGTCGGCACTCTCACCACAAACGAATTAAAATTTACGCTGTGGCGGGACTCCAACCGCTCGACCCTCAGAGTGTATTTGGCTTTTAGCCTGATGCACTCCACTATCTCCTCAGACTTCGTGGAGTAATGTAGTCGCGATAGGTACAGCAGTGTCGTCGGTATGGCTGGACGGAGCAAAAAGTTCGATCCTGTCGGTGCTGTACCACACAGGTTACGGCTGGTGGGCTTCCTCTTCACCACCTTTGTGAAGCCGTCCTCGTCCCATTGATCCGTCTGCCTGTGTGGTTTTGCAACTTCGGAGACAGGCACACGGGGATTCCCAAGGAGCACACTTTAAACGCCTTAAAACTGTTATATCTATAAACAGTCTTAGCATGGTATACATTTAGACAATAGTTCTCTATAACTGGTTATAGAAAAAAGAAGTTGTTCTTATAGACTTATTTCACTCAAGTCCAAATTTAAAAACCTTACTTAAGTACCTACTGTAACACATTTTTTTGGTAGATCTCTTAAATACCAAAACAAAAACAAAATTTATCTTCTCTCCATGGTAATTTCAACATTCTTGTACAAAATGTCACTTTGACATTACAGTTTAAAAATATTTAGTAAATTAGTTGAAACTTAAGTGTTGGTGTAATCTATTCTTTAAACCATTCACATATGTATTACCTGTTGGTGAACGATTTTTCTATAAAATCAATATCGTGAATGGGTACACTTTAGTTTGACATATTTTTGAAAACACCAACCCTGGCTAATTTTTCTTATATGGTATCACAGAAAACTAGTGCTGCGTACCAATTAACTCGATTTTACTTCTGTAGTCGAGTCTCATGTGAATTATAGCATTTCTTTAATCTTTCCATGTCGAACGCCGCCATTTAGGTTGCCAAGTACTTCCTGTAAAGTAATCTACGTAAACCTGGAATCGCCATGTATTCTAGCGGGTTTAGGTGATAAGACTTGGGAGTTGTATCTAGATGATTCGATAGATTGTCTGTGGCGTTGTTCGCGGGTAATATCTCTTAGGAGGAATTCGGCGGAAGCTCATTTTTTCTGTTCGACACGTCGGCGAGCAAGGTGTTCCAGTTTCTTACATCTACTACGGTGATTTATCCCATTGGGGGCATGGTCCCCCAATGCCTCTTTTTATAAAGTAACCAGGAATAGCCAGATGCCGTAATTATGGGTCTCCGAACCCTGTACCAAATGTAAAACCCGTGCCACCGGACCGCATGGTGGTTGACCTCTGGATTCTTTCCTTCATTAGATGCTTCGTCATTTATATCAATGTACTGTAACAATCTGTATTGTTGCAGGGTTTTTCTTTGTTGTCTTAGTTGTACCTTTGGTACTTGTAATTTCAAATCTCGCCATCAACTGAATGGCTGAGACTAAGCTGCTGTAACTTTTGTTCGGCTGTGCCCGACCACGTGTCATGAGCTCCACGGGTGGTCGGCATCTACGTATAACTACGTTACTCCTGTAGCAACTACGCTGTCTTCGCAGCGGATCTGGTATGGAACTTAAATGTACACCCGGTAAACTCCAGGTAATTGACGTATAAGTGAAGTGTCCATGTGTCACTCATGTACTTTCATAAACTCTTAGTGCAGTGTATTAGCTCTAAGTATACTTAAAGGTAACCTTTTGTATGTAACTAATAAGGGCAGTAAACATATCCATACTCTCCCTTTGTAAACTCAGGGAAGTAAAAATACTAGTTCTCCATACTGTACCCTTAGATTTAAACTGTAACATGTAACTAAAGTAAATTTAAAATAAAGCTTCTGGTTATTTCTACTTGAAACTTGTTTTAGTTGTGTGTAAGGCGCCCTTCCTTCTCCTCGCTTATAAATTTTACACGCAGCATCGGGTCAACCAGAACTCACACCCACCAACCAGTCTCATGCTCACTCAAACCGACTGGAGCTGACCATAACAACTAAAAAGTACTAAAACAACTTAATTAAGTGTAATCTCTCTTAAGATTTACTCTTATAGTCATTATTTTAAGTTCATCTGTAGAACAACTGATTATTTTTAGTAAAATTGTTCTATACACATCTAGTAAAGCCTATTAATACTCTCAAAACTAGTATTCTTAAGCTTATTCTAGATATATTTAATTTATATACATTCTGTAGTGTTTGTACTTATTGACAAACACGTTATAGCGCGTCTTCAGTAGATTTTATTTAAAAACATACTACAATTAGGGTTTTTACTCTATTGGACGTTGTAAGAGTTTATGCAAAATGGATAAAGTAAAGAATACTAAAAGTTCTGTTCTACAGGTGGAGGTGGTAAACCTTGAATATTAAGTCACATCATTCGATGCAATCAGCGTTGCCAATGCCAATTGTTCAAAATCCCCAAAAATCACTATAATAATAATAACGTACACACTCAACATAGCCCCGCACTAGGGAAACCGTGTGTCGCGGGTGCCATGGACACACACGTAGACAACCACAAATTACATCCAAACTCACGAGAGAAATAAATGTGTATACAAATATTTCTCCCGACCCGGGAATTGAACTTGGGACCTCTGCATGGCAGTCCGGCATGGTAACCGTTCGGCCACGGAGGCAGTAAAAATATTTTCAGTAAGTACTACATTGTGTATCATAATTATCATTTAAAAGTGTTATTTTATGCACTAGTATATATAGTATTTAATTTATATTTCAATTAATCGTAAATATAAATTACAAAAGCAATCAAAATAATCAAATAGCTAACTGTCTCTTTCCGACTCATAGCTTGCGTAAAAGACTGAACGAGACCCAACACGTCAATTTCAATTGTTTCAAACCCAAGCGTTTGAAATATTTAGAACAAAAATTTCATACAGTCGCTTTGATGCTAATGTTATTATTAAAATATTTTTTAATACATGTTAGTAATACTTTCAAATATTGTTGTACTCTTTCTACGGCTTGGGGTTACGAATCAGAAGACCGAAAATACATTTGCCCGAAATAACGTTCGCATGAATTTCCATAATCCCGAAAGTATTTTTTTAGGTTTTTTTTAGAATATTACAAAACAAACCTAAGCTAACTTAGTCTTTTCTTTGTAATAAGCATCCAAAACTCCCTAAAGCATAACGGTTTTATTATGAATCGGTTTTCAGGATTATGAAAGTTTGGCTTTACGTTGAATTTGAATTAAAAAAAAATCGAAACATCTTATGGCATGGCATAATAAATGTATTTGTTTCAGTTTTCCTCGAGACACATTTACCTATACTTTGCTCACTATGGAGAAATATAATAGCTGAATCGCGACGAGAAGAACATTTTATTTAGAAAATATACAAATTTGTTTGCTCGGCTCATTTCAGACAATCGGATATTTACATAACCAGCAAAGGCTTACGAAAATTAAAAAAAAACAGCTTTACCAAAATTGCTAGTAAGAACTGGTTTTTGGTGCCTAGGCATTATATTAAATTTTATTAAATTTATATTAAAGCTTTGGTATGTGATTACATCAATGAGTGAACTGTGCATAGAAAGGAGAGAATACAGGAATTTATCCAGTAAACATAGCTTGAACGTAAGGAGAAAGTGACAAGCATTAACAGAGAACATCTTACACCGTCAAAATGCATTAAAAATCAAAAGTTGGATGAATGACAAAATATACCAACTTAAGAAACAAAGAAGGTAATTGAAGCAGACTGACACTGCAAATTAAATAGGATTTTTTTTAAAGTTTTAGAAATTTGTAGCTTTCACATGCAAACAATGCATAATAATACAAATAGTACAATCTTGATAGCCTAACAGTTTGATTGTGGGCACTGGATGAGAAGTTCCCGGGTTCGATACCGGTAGGATCAATTTAACAAATTAACTTTTCTAAATAGTTCTGGTGTTGGTATTCTATTGTAAGACAATCACCTGGTCTGAAACTAGGGAACTCTCTGTACATACTCCCCATGAGTATCAGAACAACAGAATCCCAGAGCAGAACCAATTTACAAAAGTTCATTTCCCAAATTGGTTCTACCGTGAATCGAACCTGGGACCAAGAACGATGCAATTTATTTCGGGGCACAACTCAGAACACCCAGGCCAAAATAACTTTCGAAAAGTACACATTTAGTTTTATAGTTGATTGAGCTGAGTTTTTACGGTTTTTAAAAAAATTCTCGAATAACTCGAGAAATCGCGCACGAGAATTCTCGAAACTCAAGAAAATAATCAGACACCCCTAGCTCGTAATGAATGGCATTGTATAAAACTCAAAATTTACAAATAAAATTTATTTATAAATAATAAAGGCTACTCCATTGTACCTGTGTTCAAGTACTTTTCACTAGAAGCTACATATGGTGCATTTTGGTAGTTTCCAGTAGAAGCTGAATATGGTGTTTTTTTGCGCCTTTCAATTATTGCAAGCAAAATTAGACAGTACTGCGATGACGTTACAATTTAAATGCAAAGTTTTAGCTTTTTCATATTCCTTTACATATCACTACGTTTAAATAGGTAGACTTGAGACATTTTTTTCGTGGTTTTTGTATTAGACCCGTCGTCCATTTATTTGTAAGTCAATTGAAATTCTCTACAAATTGGCAGCGCTGGATACAATAGTCGTGATTCGCGCTCGGACCGGTCATGGCCGGCATTTGTTTGTTGACAAATAAATAAACACTGTGAAGTAATTCCGTGTTGTGAAATGATAAAAACAATTGAAATGAGCGCGTAAACTACTGTACTTCAATGTTGTGTATGTGTATTGTGCCGTTTATCAATAGAATACAGTGAAATCATTGTGTGAAATGTGGTTGGCATGAAAAAAATAACCTCAATTTTGTAATGAAAAGTTTTATTTCTTCCATCATAAGTTAGGTATGTCATTAAAATATTCCTTATATTTCAATGATAGTAAATTTATTCACCACACAATTATGCAATTCCAATTATTTTCTTGACCTAGTGTTTTGAAAAGTTTTTTAATGCATAAAGCGCTCATTATTTGGTAAAAGCTTATAAGGGTTTTGTAATACTGTCAAAAGAAACAATCATTTAGAAACATCGCGTTTTGTAGACAATCATAAAAATCTCATAGGAGGAATATTCTTCGACAAGTTCAACTACATTAAAGCAAGTAAAAATGATCTTTTCGTATTCTAAAGTTTTTCTATAGATAAAGGTATAGACAAAATGCTCCCAACTGTGTTTTGAAAAAGCTTTAAATTCTTATCGCCATTTTTATTTTCAAAGAATGACTATGAAGTAGCCGAGAAAAATTTCTTTTCTTTTTAAAAAGTAAATCTAAGTTGAAAAAGTCTAGAACTTCTTGGAAACGGTTTGTTTTGTGAGTTATTTTGTATATTTAAGCTTTCTATAAATATTTAAAATCGAAAATCGATAACTGTATTTTTATTAAGTTTATATTTTATACTTAAATATTTAAAATTTAGCGAGCGCATTACTTTTATGACAGGTTTTACATAACTTTTCACAATGTATTTAAAGTCGCACGTCAATTTGCGCTTTCCAACCGATTAAACATTGCGCGAAAAAGTCAGAAATATTATATCTAATTTCGCCATGTTGCAATTTATATAGTTTATATTTTGTAAACCATTAAACATGAAATCTATTAGTATTAAGAGAATTGCGTCCTATGTTTGTAACGCTTTAGTCTTTTGGTTTTAAAATAGCATTACTAAGAAACTTATCATACACTATAAATTATCTAAAAACTATCTACAAGACTAAATAAAAACTGTCTACATTCTACAAATGGTCTTGTAGCATTCTAGAAGGGTTAACAAGAAAAAAGATAAGAATGACTCTTAACACCACCTACAGATAGTTTCTCAAAGCGGGAATTTGAACTCTTAAAATATTCAATCGAATTAAATTCTATTAGAAGTCTTATAGTATATATTTAGATATGGGTGTGCTGCTTGGGATTACTTATTATATTACTTACTACTCTTAGCCGATTGCTACCTCTCGAGTTTCAAAGTGGCGGGTCGGTTGGTAGAAGCGGCTACAGAGGCGTAAGCACGTGCAAGGGCTGACATATATAAGCGTAACTTTTCCGCCGGGGCGGAGGCGCGGCCAGCAGGGCACGGCGCATCGCGCGCGATGGCAGCAGCGATCGGTGACGCAACCATTTGTGCGGACTGGACACTGCTGATGGATGCATTTTGCGCCACACGACGCGTGTTTACATTAGAGACTTCTGGTGACCTACATACCGAAGCAGCGTTGCTTAATAACGCAACTTGGGCACGCAGCTCACCTATGGTGTTATCTGAAGTCTCAAATCTACACTGCAACTCAATCAGGTTTGACTTCAGGGAAGTGTTATCCTTCAGCAGCCTGGTAACATCGACGTGGTCGAACCTGACGAGGGGCAGTTTTATCTAGTGGATAAACCAAATTACAAGCCCGCCAAGTACGTACAAGAGTGAGCTATATGAATACAAGTTCTATTCCCTTGTCATAGAATGGAATGAAACGGAATAGGATGGAATAGAATACAGTCAGTGCATCGCCCAATTTTTTAACGTTGGCTAACATACTATAGCAGGTATAATTTTGAGGTGATACGATTATAGTTAATCTCTGTTTTCCTGGTATTTTGAAACTTCAACGAGAGCACCAATATCGGTCTCATCTAAAAGAAACAAAACGGTGAGAATTAATTAGGCGAAATATATTTCGAAGCTTAGAAAGCGGTGAGTATAATCCATCTAATTCAAAGTAAGCGTCTACTCTTTGATAGAGCGCGCTAAGTCCTGGATGTACACTGCACCGGGGCGATAGTGCCGTCTGTGCTAATACTCGGCTTAAACTGCGCTTCTGAAGCCTGCTGCTGCCTTAAGCCGTGTATGGGCGGCTAATTTGGTGGGTTCATTACGGATTGTTTACTTTATTTTTAAGCTTTAATGTTTACTCTGTAGATATGTTATTTGATATATGTTCCACTGCTGGGCACAGGTCTCGTGTGACTGTCTTTTTTTGAAAACGATCAAATACAAAAAATGCACCGACCTACCAAAAAATGAGTCACAAATAATATCATGCGAGACGCTGCATTAAATATGACATTAGATTAGCATTTAGAGTATGTGCTCGAGAGTTGGGTACGCTACGACATAAATACTGAAATTGAATTAGGCAAGTTATACTTGCTCAGTCTTGCAAAGCGGAGATACCACCTTGTAAAGTTTTTTTCATTTGAATGTGAGAAACGTTAGGATGATCTTGTTGTTCGTCTTTACTGCGTTCTGGTGAACGAGTGTAATTGACCTTCGTTTTATTTACACACAGTCCTTGCCTATATTGACTATGTAAGTACATAAAAAAAATATCACAAAAGAACAAGGCTCTTTTAAAGTTCAATGAGATTCAATAAAAAGGAAACGAAGAAAGTAAGTAACTACGTGGAATGACGGCAAAAATACTGGGGCAACTTCCTCCGTACACATTCAAGATCTTTTAAACAAAAGTTGCCTTTTATCACTGTCTAAAACGACCATTTCTCTGGACGAACGCATTTAGAACTAAGAACGGTAAGTACCGGCGATGAGTCGAGTGTTTTTTTTGCCAACTCTTAGGAGTTACCTTACTTAAGTGTTGCTTTTTCACCTGAAGTTTTATAAGATGAGGTTCGTGACTGTTTTACTTATTGCATTGTTGTAAACTTAAGTTTGCCGCTTTGTGTCGTTCCTACTTCGTAGCAATCGGTTTTATGTTGGGTTTGTCTTCAACCTAACAACAACTCGACAGGCTGATTGCGTTCTTAACAATAGTTTGCAAGAGTGTTTGTGATTGTATATGTGTGTGAGTGTGCAGTTTAATAGTAGAGGTATTGAACCCAACCATAGGTATGAATGTTCTATTGCAGATCTCAGCTGAAGAGAGTTTAATTACTTCTAACTGTCCATTCCTATTTAATTATAGCCGACCATTGCTATGAACTAAATGGAAATAAATATCGTATGCAAATAAAAATTATTACCTACTGTAAATAGAAGAAAAAAGCGCTGCCTCAGCTGATCGAAATGAGGCCTGTTTACTTTATACTTTACCACTAGAAGATACTCTTGGTCCTTAATCAACTACAGATAAGCACGCATATACAAAGTGCCCATTAAGCCTCCATCAAAAAGATCCCTAACACGATATTATTTTCCTTTTGTACAATACCTCGAACTCTCGGCTGCAGCGTCAAGATTATCGGATTATTGTGTGGACACATGCGTAATCAAACGAACTTTTTAGGTTTGCGCGATAAACGGCAATGTAGTAGCTAGTACAATTTTGTCCCAAAGTAATGTGCTCGAACGGTACAAATAAACAAATAAACTTTCTTTATTGGACAAGTAGACACAAAATCGTTTAGAAGAAATCGAGAAAGTGTCGAGGTACCAGAACTGTTCATCACACACGGAGGTGTCATTTAACACACCGACTTTCATAAGATTATCTTTCTATGTGCCATATGTCCAACAAATTAGATTTGGAAGGAATTGTGTAATTTTGAAAAACTATTTTCTATTTACAACAAGTTTATAACTGACGTAAAAGTCAACATTACGGTCACAATTCCTAGTTATGGATTCAACATCTCTGCCAATATAAAGAATTTATTCAAAAAAGTTGTCTAATGTGCACATCTCATGTCTGAATATGTGGCTGGAGGAATTCAGTATGTGGAATCATCGGCTCGCTTAGAAGTCGAAGAACCAACTCAGACTACGGTCGCCCAAAGCTGAGCGGTTGGGTTCTTAATGTAATCACGATGTCGTGAGACTTCACGAAATGTACACGTCAATTGATTCCTCCCAAAAATATAACAGCCTATATTATTTCATTTATGAAATGACTTTAGCACCAAGTTCATGTGATGCGCAGAGACGATTGAAATCTTATTAAGAAAGTGTAATATGATGTAAACTCAATGTCACTTTACAATTACCAAGTAACAGGTTCCATAAGGTTTGTTCATAGGTTCTGCCGAGCAGAAAGCGTCCGCATGCTAAATTGACCTCTACTGACTTAAAATATACGTCAAAGTGTGCCAGTTTGAATAACAGTGAGTAGCACAGGTTATGCTGCCGAAAGCCCGAGAGGCGGTACTTTTTTAGGACACGAAAAATGCATTTGTGATTCCGTCATAAACGTTCCTTGGCGGCTTACAGTGAGATCGTACGTGCCGTTTTTACTTCAGCCGATTCACTTTTACCGAATTTCAAAGACGAACTAGATTTTATACGAAATTGTGATTTTGTTATTTTGCTCAGTTGTTTCATTTAGTACATCGTGATGAAACTTGCACACATCTGCAAAGCAATGTGTGTGAAATTCCCAATCCGCAGGACTTGTGTGGGAACTACAGCCCTCTCATCCTGGGAGCACAGAGCACCCAAGGAGCACACTTTATACGCCTTAAAACTGTTATATCTATAAACAGTCTTAATATGGTATTGATTTAGATAATAGTTCTCTATAAATGGTTTTAGAAAAAAGAAATTGTTCTTATAGACTTATTTAACTCAAGTCAAAATTTTAACACCTTCTTGATACCAACTTTGTGGCAGCATATTCGTGTCGATAGGAGATAACCATTATCGGCACGTGTCTGCCACAACGCAAATCAAGAATATTTAGATTATATTACGTTGTTCGAGTCACGCACCTTTAGGTATATAAGTTAGCACTATACATTATTAAACCAGTCATTAAATATCTACGACTCATATTTTATTTTATACCATGTAACACATGGTAAAGTGGTGACCCCGACAGGAACGACAAAGCCGACGAACCCACTCCGGTCAATTGTGCAAATGTCACTAGTATCCAGTCAGTCAGTCATACAAATTAATTAAATCATCACAATGGCAACCAACGGACGGCCAAGCAAGACTTCCACAGGAGAAAATTCGGATTCACTCGAGATTGCCACAACTTCCGTCATCTCTCGAATTCCAGAATTTTGGAGAGACCAACCACGATTATGGTTCTTACAATTCGAAGCAGTGGTAAACGCTCAGAAGCAAGGGGACGACTACAAATTTAACATGGTGATGGCCAGATTACAAAAGGAAGAAGTGCAACAAATTAGCGATATACTTTCATCCCCTCCGGAAGAAGGGAAATATATATCCCTTAAAACAGATTAATCAGCTGCTATGAAGAATCAGAAAAAATAAGACTACAGAAACTCATATCCAATATGGACCTCGGGGATCAAAAACCATCACAGCTCTGGCGAAAAATGAAAGATTTGGCGAGTGATAACGTTAAAGATAACATGCTCAAGCTCATGTGGTTAAGACAACTTCCACCCTCCGTTACGTCCGTACTAGCTGTCACTGAAGAATTAAGTATGGAAAAAATTACGCAAATCTCCGACAAAATCTACGAGAACATTAACAATGCGGAAGTTTTCTCAATAAGTAAACAAGAAAGCACGGTTAATGACTCTGTTGCAAAATGCTTGGCAAGCGTCGCGACGAAACTGGAGAACATGCAATTAAGCATTAGTGCATTAGCTAATGAGCAAAACAGCAACCGACGGCGTGACGCGCAGCGGAATGTGCAGAGTTCGCGTTTCAGACCTAGGTCAATATCACGAGAGCATTATAATCGCAATAACAATCGCCTATGTTTTTATCATTATAAGTATGGTCAACAGGCGAACAAATGCATTAAACCCTGTTCTTGGAAACAGGGAAACTAGTCACAGCACGGAACTTGGCGGAACTCTGTGCTATTCATCCATCAAACCGCCTGAATATTTTCGATCGGAATAGTGGCATCCGATTTTAAGTTGATACAGGAGCAACAATATCTGTTATAAACCGATGTTCTGCAAAACAAACGATAAACTCTGTTTATAAGCTATACGCAGCAAATGGTACAAAAATTAATACCTACGGAGAAAAGAATTTAACAATAAATATCGGTTTGCAACGGCCTTTCACATGGACTTTCGTGATTGCAGACGTAAAACAAGCTATTATTGGCGCAGATTTTTTGGAATACCATAAGATATTGGTTGATATGCACGGGCGCAAACTGATAGGCAAGATCACAGAGCTATCTACATCAGCAACTATTGTTAAATCAAAACAACAATCGCTTCGAACAATAGACGACGGTATGGAACCGCGTATTAAGAACATTTTAGAAAAATACGTAAACATAACTCGACCTTCGTCGCTCAAAACTCATCCGAAGCATAGAGTGGAACATCACATCTCAACCACTGGACCACCGGTTGCATCAACAGCAAGACCGCTGCCACCAGACAAGTATCACATAGCAAAAAGAGAATTTCAAACCATGATAGAACTAGGGATTTGTCGTCCATCCAATAGTCCTTGGGCGAGTCCACTACACATGGTCAAGAAAAAAAATGGAGAATGGAGACCATGTGGCGACTATCGTATGTTGAATAAAATTACAATCGCCGACAAGTATCCCCTTCCAAGACTACTAGATTTCACCTACATATTGGAAAACCGGTCAATTTTCAGCAAAATTGATATTCGCAAAGCATATCATTGCATTCCAGTTTCAGAAGCAGAGAAAACAGCAATTATTACTCCATTCGGTCTTTTTGAATTCCCAAGAATGCCTTTCGGCTTACGCAATGCAGGGCAAACTTTTCAAAGATTTATGGATTCAATATTCAGAGACCTGGATTTCATGTTCGTCTACGTAGATGACATTTTAATAGCATCAAAGAACGAGACTGATCATTACAAACATTTGGAAATAATTTTCGCACGTCTGGAGGAAAATGGGGTAACAGTTAACCTCGATAAAAGCGAATTTTTCAAGTCCGAAATCGATTTCCTAGGATATCACATATCAAGCCAAGGATTTCGCCCTACTGATGAAAAATTCCAGGCCATATCAAATTACCCTAAGCCCAAAAAAATCAAGGAATTAAGAAGAATCCTGGGCATGGTAAATTTTTATCGCAACAATATACCTAAGGCAGCACATTACCAATGTGTTTTAAATTAATATTTAAAAGAATCAAAAAAAACGATAACTGTCTAATCAGTTGGAAGCCGGAGGCAGAGGACGCCTTTCTTAAATGTAAAGAAAACATGGCAAATGCCGTTACAACCGCTCATCCTTCAAGAAGCGCACCACTAGCACTCATGACAGATGCCAGCCTTTCATGTTTAGGAGCGGTACTTCAAGAAAAAACCAAGTTCGGGTGGCAACTCTTAGGATTTACTCCAAGGGACTCGATAAAACACAGAGAAAGTATATAACGTTCGACAGAGAATTATTAGGTATATACATGGCAGTGAGACATTTTCAAAGACTACTCAAAGGGAGACAATTTACAATTTTCACTGATCATAAACCATTAACATATGCATTTACAAAAAAACCGTCTGTTAACGATACGCCCAGACGTGTACGCCAACTTGATTACATATCGCAATTCAGCACAGATATTCAGCACGTCAGCGGACACGACAATGTTGTTGCTGACGCTTTGTCACGTACAATCGAAGAAATATCTACACCGTCACCAATTGACACGATAACCTAGCAGAATGCCAAAAAAATTACATCAGTTTGCACCGATTAAAAAACAGTAAAAAAATTAAAGATTAAGAAAGTAAACATACATCTCTTAAGATTTACACTTATAGTCCTTATTTTAAGGTCATCTGTAAAACAACTGATTATTTTTAATAAAATTGTTCTATACACATCCAGTAAAGTCTATTAATATTCTAAAAACTAGTGTTCTTAAGTTTATTCTAGATATATTTAATTTATAGACATTCTGTAGTGTTTGAACTTATTGACAAACACGATAAAGCGCGTCTTCAGTAGATTTTATTTTAAAAAATACTACAATTAGGGTTTTTACTCTATTGGACGATGTAAGAGTTCATGCAAAATGGATAAAGTAAAGAATATTAAAAGATCTGGTGGAGGTGGTGAATCTTGGATATTAAGTCACATCATTCGATACAATCAGCGTTGCCGATGCCCATTGTTCAAAATCCCCAAAAATCACGGTTAAAATCCCCAAATTTGGGGAGAGCAAAGTTCATATTCCTAACAAATTCCCCACATCTGGAGTTTTCATTGTTTATTAGAAATACATCGCTTAAAAATATAAAAAAAAATTAAGTCAAAATGTAATAATCTATTACATTTGCTGTGAATGTAAACAGAATGTAAAAAGTAAAACTAATTATACAATTAGATGACCTTAAATCGTTTATTTATTTTTTTATAATAATAACAATAACGTACACACTCAACATAGCCCCGGACTAGGGAAACCCTGTGTCGCGGGTGCCATGGACACACACGTAGACAACCACAAATTACACCCAAACTCACGATACAAATAATTGTAGGCCATATAAATATTTCATCCGACCCGGGAATCGAACCTGGAACCTCTGCATGGCAGTCCGGCATGGTAACCGTTTGGCCACGAAGGCAGTTATATTAATTATAATATTAATTAGATTCGACATTAATCTGTAATCAGTCTGAACAAAAAATAATTTTTCTTTACCTTACAAAATTAAGTAAATTGATTATTTGTTGTGCATTTGGTGACACTATGTTAATGTTAGAAATAATCAATGAGTTTCGACCTATATTTCATATTTAAAGTTGACGAGTGGTAAGTTGTGGTATGGAAGAACTAACTGCTCGGCTTTGTTTATCAACAGCTGATTTCGTTTTGCTTCATACCAGGGACCTTCCGCGTCCTAAGCGGGAGAAAGAATCGCGAACTCAACATGCACCGACTGGTAATTTTACAATTCAGAACCAAGTGCTCTAATAATCATTCTAGTTAAGCTGCTTGTTAATAATACGAGGGATGTGTGATGTTGACAAACACGTCGATATAGTGCATCACAGTGTTTCTAACAGTAACGATCAAACTAGCGATGCATCAGCAATTGATAGATTAAACAAAATGATAAAATTTATTTATTTATTTTATTTATTTATTTATTTCAGGCAACTAGGACCCATAGATACATACCTTACAGACTAACATACATATAATATAACAATAATATAATAAAACAATAACAGAAATATTAAATAAATACCTTACGGACTAATCATAAATACAATATAACATGATAATATACATATAACACTATTTATTTACAATTAAAATGTTAGAATCCCCACATTTTCGTCACATAGCGCCAATCCCCACAAAATCCCCAATCTAGTTGAAACTCCCCACAATTTGGGGAATTCCCCACAAATTGGTAACGCTGGATACAATAGTCGTAATTCGCGTTAAAAGTGATAAAAACAATTGAAATTAGCGCGAATTACGTAGGCTGCCGCCAGAGGATTTAAAATAAAACGAAATTTAAATTTAACTAATCTATTAAAAGATAAAAATTACAATATAATTATTACGTGCTAAAACTAATGCCTAGGTTCGATGCTAGAAACCGAGTGTCGTGAAAAATTATAAAGTACGCAATCTGGGGGAAACACTGACGTTGGTCACGTTGCTGATCCACGTTGCATCGGCACATTATGCTGACACTGCTTGCACGCGCTGTTGCGATGTGCTTCTTATTTGGGGCGCCGACATACATGATTACAGCGATATAATTCGCGTAAACCACTGTACTTCAATGTTGTGTATGTGTATGTGTATACACACGTACACATACACGTATTCCATTGGAATACAGTGAAATCATTTTGTGAAATGTGGTGGGCGTGAAGAAATAACCTCAATTTTGTTATGAAAATTTTATTTTTTCCTACATAAGTTAGGTATGTCATTAAATATTCCTTATATTTATGTGATAGGGAATTTATCCACTTTTCTAGTCATATATAACACATTCCATATAATTATACAGAACAATGTTTTTTTGCGACAAATTGGATTTTTTTAATTGTTATTTATTACACTAGGTGTTTCGAAAAGATTTTTATTGCACAATACGCTCACAATTCTACTTTACTTTTTACTATAACTTTTATAAACGTTTTGTAATACTGTCAAAGGAAAAAATCGCTTAGAAACATCGCGTTTTGTAGACAATCACAAAAGCTTCATAGAAGTGAATATTCTTCTACAAGATCGACTACATAAAGCAAGTAAAAATAATCTTTTCGTATTGTAAAGTTTATCTATGGATACAGCTATAGACAAAATGCTCCCAACAGTGTTTTGAAAAAGCTTTAAATTCTTATCGCCATTTATATTTTTAAAGAATGGCTATGAAATAGCCGAAAAAAAATTATTTTCTTTTTAAAAAGTAAATCTAAGTTGAAATTAGCTTGAAGAAGCCTAGAACTTCTTGGAAATGGTTTGTTTTGCGAGTTATTTTGTATATTTAAGCTTTCTATAAATATTTAAAACCTCGATAACTGTATTTTTACTAAAATTATATTTTATACATAAATATTTAAAATTTAGCGAGCGCATTACTTTTATGACAGGTTTTACATAACTTTTCACAATGTATTTAAAGCCGCATGTCAATTCGCGCTTTATAACCGATTAAACATTGCGCGAAAAAGTCACAAATATTGTATCTAATTTCGCCATATTGCAATTTTGATAGTTTATATTTTGTAAGCCATTAAACTTGAAATCTATTAGTATTAAGAGAATTGCATCTCATGTTTGTAACCCTTTAGTATTTTGGTTTTAAAATAGTATTACTAAAAAAAATATCATAGACTATAAATTATCTAAAAACTGTCTACAGTACTAAATAAGAACTGTTTACATTCTACAAATGGTCTTGTAACATTCTAGAAGGGTTACTTGAAAAAAAAGATAAAAATCACTCCTAACACTACCTACAGATAGTTTCTCAAGGCAATCTTGTGATCTACTAATAAAGTTGTGCCCACTTTTACTTTAAATTATCTAGAAACCTTCTTCGAGATATCTTGAGGGAATTTGAACTCTTAAAATATTCAATCGAATTAAATTCTATTAGATATCTTATAGTATATATTTAGATGTGGGTGTGCTGCTTGGGCAGTGGGACTATAAATAGCCTAACCCTTAGAATAATAACGCATAGAAACCTAGCCCGCACACGCTAAGTGAGGCAAGTTAGAGGGTTCCAAACGCGTCCCAGGAGCGCGCGGGCTGTTAGTGCTCAAGGTCATATTGCACCGCGAACAGCTCCAAAATTTTTTGCTAAAAATGACGAAATGTGCGGTAAATGGGTGTAAAAATACAACAGACAAACAAAATAGACACTAACATCGCATTCCACAAGTAAGTAATGCGTTTCAACTCATATTTTTATGTAAATATTCACTAAAACAGAAAAATAATTTCGCGGCAACAAGATACGAAAGTGTTGCAAAGTAACGAATTTTTTTTCTCCCCATTTTGCTATTCTGTATCAAAATAATTATATTACGTAAATTTTAGTGGTGCCTGTAATTTAGATTTATTTGCGCATCTTGAACTAATATTTACTTTAATAAACATTAAATGTTTTCGTTAACTCCTGTAAGTGATTGGGACACTTAATTATTTTATAATACTTTTAACGGCTCTGCGTTCATGCTTTATTGAATAATTATTTATTTTAATTTTATTTGAATTGGAGCACATATTGCAACAAATTTACAGTACTTATATATTTGTTTCTACTATAGTGTTGGCACCACCAGTACAACTTTGATAGCTTATTATATGTCTTTCTTTTCGTAACTCAAGCGAAATATTTTATATTAAAATATTTTATTTTCTTAAAAGGGGAGCATTCTTAAGCGATTTTTTAATCTATTTTAACAGTTATTTTCTTTAATGTTTGCTTATGGCATTTTCGGTTTTAGGTTTCGAATATGGCACTTATTTCTAAATCCAAGATGCGGGCGCGATTTTTCGAATAATGGCAAGTTGGGTATCGTTTTCGAGATGTTTGGGAATGTTCAATACAAATATGGCACTCATTTCTAAATCCAAGATGGCAAACACGACAGTTCAAACAAAAGCAATATTCGTAATGAGCACCCCCAAATACCTCGAAAACGATACCCACATAGCATTTTTTTGAAAAAATCGTGCCCGCCATCTTGGATTTAGAAATGAGTGCCACATTCGTAATGAGCACCCCCAAGTACCTCGAAAATGATACCCATATTGCATTTATTTGAAAACTCGTGTCCGCCATCTTGGATTTAGAAATGAGTGCCATATTCGTAATGAGCATCCCCAAATACCTCGAAAAGGATACCCATATAGCATATTTTGAAAAATCGTGTCCGCCATCTTGGATTTACAAATAAGTGCTATATTCGTTTTTCATCGACAAAACCGAGCACATCTGTAGGCACCTGATCGACAATGTCGGGCAAATCTGTAGGCACCTTTAAATTAATGATGAGTTAAGCAAGATACAATTTCCCCACTTTTGAGGGAAATGTTATTCCATGGCATCATTATTTGTATATTTGTGTGCGTGCCGACGAGCGTAGTTACAAGTTGCTTACGCCTACATGAATTTGGTTTTTGCCTCACTTGTGACAGTTCGTTTGATATGAAACTATCATTCTATGCGTTATTATTCTAAGGCCTAACCAATATTATTATTTAAGTTTTTATTGAATTGATATTCAATTTTTTTTTGTGAAATTATTCCACTAGTTTGTTATAATTATTACTATTTCATTTAGGTGGATAAACAGTATGAAGTAAAAATATGATTAAACTTATTTGAAAACTGCAAATGGCGCATTCTTGTTTTGTATCGTAAATAATAAAATGCAAAGTATAAGACTTTTTTATTTGGCGAAAGTCTGAGTACTTCCATCAGTACGATTACTCTAATTTACTACTTTTAAACACTAAAAAAGTTTTTACTTCTTTTGAAACAATACTTAGAGGATGGGAAAAAATAAATGAAAGCAGCTGCCCTATCTACGGAATGAACGTGGCTACCTAAACCAAAATTGTGCATCATCAATGGCGGATTTCTTTTATGTTGTACCATAATCATCGATAAGTTAATATCGACATGCAAATGCATGGCTTGAATGTTGAAACTGTTTTTTATGTTTGTGATTTGCTCAGATTACAAAACAATAGGCAGATGGAGCGCTCCGAACATGAAAGTGAAGCCACCAAAGCAAATACAAGTTCAAAAGCGAATACAAACTCGGGTCAGTACTAAGCTCCAAGTCACATTGTTTGCACGTCACCCCACCCACAAAAACATAAAATAAAAATACCCACTTGTGTCTTTAAACATTGTAAAAGATGTCCTAAAAACAAAAAAATAAGATGGAATATCTTTTCACAGGAAACTATTGTTAATTTAACTATTTTGTAACTTATTTACCCGAAATTTTTTGAGATTCACTCGGAACACAAAACCTCGATATGAATTAGTATATGTTGCCAGTTTATATCGAAATGAATTTCCTTAAATTAGGTAAATATGCATGGATGATAGGAGTATCGAATAATTTATACTTTTGATAGAAATTAAATAATGCACGCATATACACGCAGATTGGTCCAATTATAGCGATCCAAAATTGCGTTATAGGTAACTCAGATTTACTTAAATTACTCTCAAACCAATCTCTAATCGCCATAATTTAACTACATAAAAGAAAATGTTCAAAAACAGCTACAATTTTAGCACTGTAACTTTCATTGTTATGTGCACATGTCATAAACGGAGTGATTTTGTAAGAAAACGGGTCAATAAAATCAAAAAATGATTATAATGTATGTACATGACTTCACAGGTTCTAAAGAGTTTCATTGGTAACCAAACAATTGTTGTCAAATTAGAACCTAATCGTCAATGCTGTGGAATTGATTATAAAGTTAATTTAATAAAAATTTTAAAAGAAACGTATTTGATGTTGAGATCAAAATTAGAAATGAATGTTCAATGTATAGACGCGAAACGTTAGTATTATAAAAAATGTGTACAAAATAAAGATAACTGTGACTGTAATAAATATTTTGAACTATCAAAGTTTTCCAATTTAAAATATCTTAATAAAATATTCTTTCATTTGTGTGATGTAAATCGACAATTAAATATTAATTTAATATAATCTATATTTTTGAAATAAATAAAATTACAAATATGGTATAACAGAAGATGTAACAAGAAACAGTGCTAGTACTAACATGTTTCGCATATTAAATAACTGTAGCTGCAAGTCATCCACACATCCGCCGCGCTCAACGCGTCGGCGTGCACTGAACGGCGAGCGCGCGGCGGGTCCTATTTATGCCTTCGCGCGCAGCCGCGCCGTAACATCTCTATGTACTACTTACTCAATTAGACTTGTACTATTTCTAAGATATACAAAAGTATATAAGTAGTAACATTCGTTGATTAAATGTCGCACACGTGAAAACCGTCCGCGATCGCGCCCACTTTGTTATGAGCCGGCTTCATCCCCTTCTCAACAAGCATAGTAAACTCTCCCTTCGCAATAAGGTGAGACTGTACACGACCTGCATCCGCCCTATCATGACGTACGCCAGCGTCGCTTTCGCTCAGGCAAATCCCGCGTTAATACACCGCTTGCAGGCTCTCCAAAATAGATTCATGCGCAACGCGACAGGTGCCCCGTGGTACCTGCGCAACGCTAACCTTCATATAGACTTACGACTCCCCACAATAGCCCAATTCATGAAACAGGCATCGAGGAAATACATCGACTCTGCTCCTCACCACCCCAACCCCCTCGTGGTGGCTGCATCCTCCTACGACCCCCTCAGGGAACAACCCCACCGCGTACGTAGGACCCGTCGGCCAAGGGAAGTCCTCAACGACCCTGACGACCCTTGCCACTCTTGCCACTTTGAAGGCCAACCAGATTTCTAGTCAGTCCCGTCCCGCACGCACCAACCGTCCTCGTCGGCGAGGTCGTAGAGCCCCTCATTTTAGCACACACACTGGTAGATTCTCTCCAACAGCACGCCCTTCTGGCGGAAGTCTCCAGTAGCGCCCTGAGCCGAGGTCCGTGCCCACCTGGGCGCCCTCAGGCCCGCTACTTAGATTTAAGTTTATTTTGGGGGTTATGAGCCTTCAGCTCGCCCTTTTTCTCCGGTGGCGCAGTAAAGGCCATCAGCGGCCAACTGCAAAATATCATTCAAAAAAAAAAAAAAAAAGATTAAATGTCGAGCTACACCAAGCCACACCAAGCTAGCAAGCCACAGCAATAGCCTTCGACTCCTGAACAACCAGTGTTTTATTTGCCTACCAGCAGCTACACAACAGGCTCCTA
>NW_020655947.1:0-21988 GCF_003589595.1 Hyposmocoma kahamanoa
TTTATGTCTGCGCTTAGGTGGACGAATTTTGAACGAAGCATAAATTAAATCGTGTGAAGAAAAAGCAGCAGCATTAAACTGTCCATGAGAATCAACCAGCTCAGGAGAAGAAGTGATGATCAGATCAAGAAGGGAAGGTTGACCATTATGCGGAAAGTGAGTGGGATACAACTCGAGGCAATTCAAAAAAAGTGAGTGGAAGAGTGAAAGCAACTTCCTCGATCGGCAGTCACTCTTAACAAGGCAGGTATTGAAGTCACCCATGAGTATAATATGTTCGTAGCGGGTACGTAGATCAGCCAGAACCGACTCTAGTTGCTCAAAATAGTCAACTCTTAGGTGAGGACTATAAAAAACTCCCAGTAGGGCCCTAGTGTGGTGAAGAGTGACTTCCAAAAAAAGATATTCAGGAGAGTCCGCGCTAGTCACCGACTGTGCTACGATCTCGCAGTCAATGTCACATCGTAGATAAATCGCTACGCCACCTCCACCAACCATCCTCATACGACCGCCCTGGAATCCAATGGTGTAGGCTCGATCGTTACGAATGAGTCTAAAACCTGGTAAAGGGTACTGAGTAGATGGTAGTGAAGGTTTAAGCCATGTCTCCGAAAGAAGGACTGCATGAATGTTTTTGCTAGTGAAAGATGTCACGAGATCGTTATAATGACTAGCAAGGCTTTGCGCATTAATATGCACAACGTTAAAGTTTTTCGATAGAGATGAGAAAGCAACCTTCAGTCTTTCCTCAAGCGAGGGCATGTCATCCTCTGCATCCGAAAAAGCAGTTGCAGAGGACGACAAAGAGAAATATTCAGAATCCGAATCAGTGTTCAAAACATCCGACATTGAGCTGATATAATTATAGTTTATGTATAAATAATAGTGTTTATAAATATAATATAAATATAATATTATATAGTATAATGTAATATAGTATAATATGATATAATAGTATTTATGAAGACAAATTAACCTTTCCTTTTCAATCAGCTTTCGCCAGCAGCTATTACAGTAAAAGAAAAACAAATTTAAAACCACTAAACTTAATTATAAGAAAGACAATAGGTACCTAATTAAACCCGAAAATAAAATAACGGCATTTACTAGAAAAAAAAGAAATAATTAAAAATAAAAAGATTTAAAGTAATTTGCAATAAATTAAAGAATTTTATAACTACACGCATTATCAATTCAAAAAAGTGGGGTGAAATGAGAAAGTAATTTTGCTGGAAATTATTGAACCAAAATAAATGCTAACAAGAAAACGAAGTACATTGCTTGCTACGCACTGGAGCCGACAATTCGGCATATTATTTGGATTTCGCAGCTGCAGATCTTGTGGGGCGAGTTTTACTTGGAGGCCGGTTGGAAACATCATGTGCTCTCGATAGCGGTGGATTAATTGAGTCACCAACAGCAGACCTTCAGGAGCTACAACCTGTGGCTGAGTTGGATGGATTTGACGGCGGCGTCGGTTTGCAGGTCGTGAAGTCCGATAACTTTGTCATATTTGTGACCTTCTTTTTCGTCCCATCGGAACAAGCCACTATGACTTTGCCATTCATAGTCCAGCAGCCCTTGATGCCGAGTCTTTTACGGGCTTCCACAAAAACAGCATGCCTACTGGCAGTGAGGAATTCAGACCGGGTTATACCAGTGCCTTTCAAGCCACGTTTAGCAGCCCATACTCTCTGGCGCAGTTGATGGTCACAGAAACGTAGAAGTATTGGACGAGGCTTTCCCATGGCCACATTCCTCCCCAGTCTGGAGCATACGGTTAGAGAAGGCTGAGATACTTCGCTTATACCTAAGTTGTTACAACAAATGTCTAGAGCTTTTCTCATTGTATTCTCATCTCTTACTTCAGGCACACCGTGCAAGAGCAAGGCATTCGAACGTGACCTCATGTCAAGATCATCTAAGGCCTGATAGATGAATTCCAGCTGTGATCTAAGACCTGAGACGGCCTTCCATATAAAAGATTTAAAAGTATAGAACTCACTGGAAACCACTGCTGAATCTTGTCTCGGAGATGCAAGTGAAGTCTCAAATATTTCCATTTTACTTGCAAAAAGGGCAGCCAGCTCGTCCATGTTCTTTCTCAGCATACTGATGTTGTCCATTGCTGGTTTTGTGTGACAAAACTTGTGTGTTAATTAATTCAACAGTGAAGTGGTTTAATGTGGTGAATGTTAGCTGGTGGCTAAACTGTCAATTACTATAATGCATTTATAGCATGTAAGTCTAAAAATTTCAAAAACTACTATTTTTAAACGTAACTAAATAGGAGTATTAGATAAAGGCGTGTTTTTCGCTTACGCCTACCCGCGATTATGTATATCCAATGTATATTTGCAATAAGCAACCCCCAGAGTTTGTTGTTGCTCATAGCCATGATTTTGTGCAGCCAACGAGTCCAAAATAGTACGATTGTACCTCACCATTTGCCCGTTGGCACACGGAGAAGCAGTAACGTAAAACATGTCTTACTTCTACATCTTTTTTTTATAAAGCTTTTAAATTTGGTACTCGTAAACGAACTATCTATCACGCACGTGCGCACGCACGCACCCACACACACACATTTTGTTGTCATATTGATTTTTCATAAAATATAAATAAAATCTTTATTAAATTAAATGACAACGCCAGAGGACTGTCTTAGTTTCTTTGGTTATTTGCGTATTTGTACCTTCCTTTTGTTATTAAATTTATTGTTTTTAAGTGGTTAAATATAATATTAATTATAGTGTTAATTTTAGTGGAGTTTAGTACGCTATCATGAGAGTCTTCTATCTATCTAACTCTAACACTTATTAGTCTGACTTGTAATCCTAAATTACAAAAATATTTCTTAAGCACATTAATTCACATTTTCGTTTTAGTGCTCCTTAAAACTTTAATACAATAATGTTTGAACAAGCATCTATAATTACCAGAATATTTAATCCCTCACAATTTCAATGTTTTTCAAATTTCAAATCACATGTGCTATTACGTGACAGTTAAAACATTTAGTAACTACTCGAGTCATATTTCTGGAACTTGCGACATGCGTCTGCATTATTAGGCTTTATAGTGCGCTCAGTAATCTTATAGTTAGGCTGCCGTTTTACATTTCGAAAATATCCTAGCGATTTTTCTGTGTCCTCGATTCCTACTGCTTCTGCATCGTACCTAACTGTTCTATTTTCTATACCATACACTATTTGGTCAATAGCATTCTTCCCAGTGAAACCGCAACGATTTAGTTCAATTGTCTTTTCGTAATAATATACCTTCCAGAACATAACCAAATTCGTTTCGTTTCGTTTCGATGGGAATGAGATTCCGTGTTCCATTTAAGAAAGAATTTCTGAAACATAATAGCAGATACCCCGCTCTTTGTTATTGCAGTGATAAGAATATCCCTTTCCGCACCAAGAAACATTAATTCAGTTGTAAGTATACTCTTTAGGAAGTCTCGACAGAACTTTGAAAACCAGTCGTTTTGTGGGTGAAAAATTCATTCTCAACTATGAAGTATTGATAGATTTTCTCAAAAAGCAGAGTGTTTGCCCCGCTTTTAATTACTTTTATTAAAAGAACCATCGCTCACGTGGCAGATTATAATAATACAATCGTTAGTATGCACTTCAATAACTTTCAGTAGCACCTTGAAAGCAATACATTTCGTTGCGAACGAGATTCCGTGTTCCATTTAAGTGAGATTTCTCAAAACAAAGCCTAGCTGCCCCACTTTTTGTTACTTCAGTGATAAGAACATCTCATTGCGCCCTAAACCACATCAATGGATTTGTTAGTATACTCTTCAGTAACTCTCGGCAGGACCTTCAAAATTAGTCATTTTGTGGGTAAAAAATTTCTGCTTAACTGCAAAGTTTTGATGGATTTTCTCAAAAAGCAGAGTGTTTGCCCCACTTTTAATGAGTTTCATGATAATTACTTTTATTAAAAGAACCATCCTTACGCAGCAGATTATAATAATACAATCGTTAGTATGCCCTTCAATAACTTTCTGTAGCAACTTGAAAGCAATACGTATCTTTGCGAACGAAATACCGTGTTCCATGTAAGAGAGAATTTCTCAAAGATAATCGCAGTTGCCCCGCTCTTTGTCATTTCAGTGATAAGAACAAGCCCTTCCGCACCAAGAAACATTAATTTATTGTTAGTATCCTCTTCAGGAACTCTCGACAGGACTTTGAAAACCAGCCGTTTCGTTGGTGATAAATTCATTCTCAACTATGAAGTATTGATAGATTTTCTCAAAAAGCAGAGTATTTACCCCGCTTTTAATGACTTTTATAATAAAAACCATCCCTTACGCAGTGGACTATAATAAAACAATCGTTAGTATGCCCTTCAATAACTGTCTGTAGCAACTTGAAAGCAATACGTATCGTTGCAAACGAAATTCCGTGTTCAATTTAAGAGAGAATCTCTCAAACATAATCGCAGCTGCCCCGCTCTTTGTTACTTCGTTGATAACAACATCCCCATTCGCACCAAGAAACATTAATTTAATTGTTAGTATACTCTTCAGGAACTCTCGACAGGACTTTCAAAAGCAGCCGTTTTGTGGGTGAAAAATTCATTCTCAACTATGAAGTATTGACAGATTTTCTCAAAAAGCAGAGAGTTTGCCCCACTTTTACTGACTTTTATAATAAGAACCATTCCCATGGCAGTGGATTATAATAATACAATCGTTAGTATGCCCTTCAATAACTTTCTGTAGCAATTTGAAAGCAATACGTATCGTTGCAAACGAAATTCCGTGTTCCATTTAAGAGAGAATTTCTCAAATATAATCGCAGCTGCGCCGCTCTTTTTTTCTCAAAGACAATCGCAGTTACCCCGCTCTTTATGATCTCAGTGATAAGAACATTCTCTTTTGCACCAAGAAACATTAATTCAATCGTTAGTATACTCTTCAGGAACTCTCGACAGGACTTTCAAAAGCAGCCGTTTTGTGGGTGAAAAATTCATTCTCAACTATGAAGTATTGATAGATTTTCTCAAAAAGCAGAGTGTTTGTCCCACATTTAATGACCTTTGTAATAAGAACCATCCCTTACGCAGTGAATTATAATAATACAATCGTTAGTATGTCCTTCAATAACTTTCTGTAGCAACTTGAAAGCAATACGTATAGATGCGAACGAAATTCCGTGTTCCATGTAACAGAGAATTTCTCAAAGGTAATCGCAGATGCCCCGCTCTTTGTTATTTTAGTGATAATAACATCCTCTTTCGCACCAAGAAACATTAATTCAATCGTTAGTATACTCTTCATGAAGTCTCGACAGAACTTTGAAAACCAGCCGTTTTGTAGGTGAAAAATTCAATCTCAACTATGAAGTATTGATAAATTTTCTCAAAAAGCCATGTGTTAGCCACGCTTTTAATGACTTTGGTAATAAGAACCATCCCTTACGCAGTGGATTACAATAATATAATCGTTGGTATGCCCTTTGAATAACTTTCTGTAGCAACTTGAAAGCAATACGTATCGTTGGAAACGAAATTCTGTGTTCCATTTAAGAGAAAATTTCTTAAATATAATCGCAGCTGCGCCGTTCTTTGTTATTTCATTGATAAGAACATCTCCTTTTGCACTAAGAAACGTTAATTCTATAGTTAGTATTCTCTTCAGGAAGTCTTGACAGGACTTTGAAAACCAGCCGTTTTGTGGGTGAAAAATTCATTCTCAAGTATGAAGTATTGATAGATTTTCTCAAAAAGCAGAGTGTTTGTCTTGCTTTTAATGACTTTTATAATAAAAACCATCCCTTACGCAGTTGATTATAATAATACAATCGTTAGTATGCCCTTCAATAACTTTCAGTAGCACCTTGAAAGCAAGACATTTCGTTGCGAACGAGATTCCGTGTTCCATTTAAGTGAGAATTTCTCAAATATAATCGCAGCTCCTTCGCTTTTTGTTATTTCAGTGATAAGAACATCCCCTTTCGCACCAAGAAATATTAATTCAATCGTTAGTATACTCTTCAGGAAGTCTCGACAGGACTTTGAAAACCAGCCGTTTTGTGGGTGAAAAATTCATTCTCAACTATGAAGTATTGATAGATTTTCTCAAAAAGCAGAGTATGTACCCCACATTTAATGACCTTTGTAATAAGAACCATCCCTTACGCAGTGAATTATAATAATACAATCGTTAGTATGTCCTTCAATAACTTTCTGTAGCAATTTGAAAGCAATACGTATAGTTGCGAACGAAATTCCGTGTCCCATGTAACAGAGAATTTCTCAAAGGTAATCGCAGATGCCCGGCTCTTTGTTATTTTAGTGATAAGAACAAACCGTTCCGCACCAAGAACCATTAATTTAATCGTTAGTGTACTCTTCACGAAGTCTCGACAGGACTTTGAATATCAGCCGTTTTGTGGGTGAAAAATTCATTCTCAGCTATGAAGTATTGATAGATTTTCTCAAAAAGCAGAGTGTTTGCCCAGTTTTTAATGACATTTATACTAAGAACCATCTTTTATGCAGTGGAATATAATAATACAATTGTTAGTATGCCTTTCAATAACTTTCTGTAGCAACTTGAGAGCAATACGTATCGTTGCGAACGAATTTCCGTGTTCCATGTAAGAGAGAATTTCTCAAAGACAATCGCAGTTACCCCGCTCTTTATTATCTCAGTGATAATAACATCCCTTTTTGCATCAAGAAACTTTAATTCAATCGTTAGTATACTTTTCAGGAAGTCTCGACAGGACTTTGAAAACCAGCCGTTTTGTAGGTGAAAAATTCATTCTCAACTATGAATTATTAATAGATTTTCTCAAAGAGCAGAGTGTTAGCCCCATTTTTAATGACTTTTCTAATAAGAATCATCCCTTACGCAGTGGACTATAATAAAACAATCGTTAGTATGCAATTCAATAACTTTCTGTAGCAACTTGAAAGCAATACGTATCGTTGCAAACGAAATTCCGTGTTCCATTTAAGAGAGAATTTCTCAAATATAATGGCAGCTACCCCGATCTTTAATACTTGAGTGATAAGAACATCCCATTTTGCACCAAAAAACAGTAATTTAATCGTTAGTATACTCTTCATGAAGTCTCGACAGGACTTTGAAAACCTGCCGTTTTGTGGGTGAAAAATTCATTCTCAACTATGAAGTATTGATAGATTTTCTCAAAAAGCAGAGCGTTTGCCTCACTTTTAATGACTTTTGTAATAAAAACCATCCTTTACGCAGTACATTATAATAATACAATCGTTAATATGCCCTTCAATAACTTTTTGTAGCAACTTGAAAGCAATACGTATCGTTGGAAACGACATTTCGTGTACCTTTAAGGAAAAAATTTCTCAAATATAATCGCAGCTGCGCCACTTTCTGTTATTTCAGTATTAAGATCATTCCCTTTCGCACCAAATAACATTAATTCAATTGTTAGTATACTCTTCAGGAACTCTCGACAGGACTTTGAAAACCAGCCGTTTTGTGGGTGAAAAATTCATTCTCAACTATGAAGTATTGATAGATTTTCTCAAAAAGCAGAGTGTTTGCCCCGCTTTTAATGACTTTTATAATAAGAACCATCCCTTACGCAGTTGACTATAATAAAACAATCGTTAGTATGCAATTCAATAACTTTCTGTAGCAACTTGAAAGCAATACGTATCGTTGCAAACGAAATTCCGTGTTCCATTTAAGAGAGAATTTCTCAAATATAATCGCAGCTGCCCCGATTTTTAATATTTAGGTGATAAGAACATCCCATTTTGCATCAAAAAACAGTAATTTAATCGTTAGTATACTCTTCATGAAGTCTCGACAGGACTTTGAAAACCAGCCGTTTTGTGGGTGAAAAATTCATTCTCAACTATGAAGTATTGATAGATTTTCTCAAAAAGCAGAGCGTTTGCCTCACTTTTAATGACTTTTATAATAAAAACCATCCCTTACACAGTACATTATAATAATACAATCGTTAGTATGCCTTTCAATAACTTTTTGTAGCAACTTGAAAGCAATACGTATCGTTGGAAACGAAATTTCGTGTACCTTTAAGGAAAAAAATTCTCAAGTATAATCGCAGCTGCGCCGCTTTTTGTTGTTTCAGTAATAAGATCATTCCCTTTCGCACCAAGTAACATTAATTCAATTGTTAGTATACTCTTCAGGAAGTCTCGACAGTACTTTGAAAACCAGCCGTTTTGTAGGTGAAAAATTCATTCTCAACTATGAAGAATTGATAGATTTTCTCAAAAAGCAGAGTATTTGTCCCACATTTAATGACCTTTGTAATAAGAACCATCCCTTACGCAGTGGACTATATTTTATTTTATTTTATTTATTGGTTCACCAACAACTGTTACATTTATACTTATTGTTAGGTACATTCTGTTTTGGGTTTAAGCTTAATGCACAGCTACTTAAAGGTAAACACCACATGCATAGAAAAGTGTCTTTAACAATTCGACTTATTATATTTATCTATTATCTAATGCTCGACAAAATAACAACCTACTTTTAATACATACTATTTAGATTTAATATTTTTTTAAAATGAAGCAAAACTGTCTGCGTGCACATCCAAATGTTTACTATGTAAATTATATAAGGTACCGATTCTGCATATGGGTGAGTTCATACCGAACTTAGTTTTTCGATTAGGTGTGCATAATGGTTGGACATGGTATCGTGGATATCTATGGGGTACTTTAATCATTATTTGACTTAACAGGACTGGACAGTCAATTTGGTTTCGAAGTAACTTGTATAGAAAGACTAGATCCGATCTATCCCTTCGGCTTTCCAGGCTCATCATATGAAAATATTCGAGTTTTAGTTCGTAGGAAGACCGTCCAGCTATTCCCTTCGAATATGCCAAGTGGTATAAAAATCTTTTTTGGATTCGCTCAATTTTCAGTGAGTGTGTGGCATAATGAGGTCTCCAAATTACACTGCAGTACTCTAGAATACTACGCACTAGTGAATAGTACAATAATTTTTTTGTCTCCACTTTACGAAAAACCTTTGCATTGCGTATAACAAACGTTAACATTCCCGACGCTTTCTTAACAATGCGATCAATGTGTGGCAGAAATGTCAATTAATTGTCTATGTACACTCCTAAATCCCGTACACATTTTTCCTCCTTGATAGTGGAATTTCCTATGCGATATATTAACGGAAGGTTTTTTTGTTTCCTGGAGATTTTGATTGCACAGCACTTGTCACTGTTAATCTCCATCATGTTAGCATCACACCAAATCACAAGCCTATCTAAGTCCTGCTGTAGCGCAATAACATCGCCCGCACTTTTAATAACTTTAGCAAATTTTAAGTCGTCAGCAAATAAAAATGGAATTGAATTTAAGAAACATCCTGCAATGTCGTTAATAAAAATGTTAAATAAGATAGGGCCTAAATGGGACCCTTGAGGTACACCTGAAGAGATTCCATATTCATTAGATTTAAAGCCGTTAACAACTACATGAAAATAACGACTCGTTAAGTAGGACTCAAACCATGTAAGTAATGGACAGTCGATACCATGCATTTTTAATTTCTGTATCAACAGGTCATGAGATATTCGGTCAAACGCCTTGCTAAAATTTGTATATATTACATCAATCTGCTCATTACAGTCTAGGTATTTAATCAAATATTCAATAAAACTTGCTAGGTTAGTTGATGTCGATCTATGTTTTACAAATCCATGTTGAGACTCAATTAAATACTTCTTAAAATAGTCCTGTAACAATACACAAACAAACGACTCAAATATCTTTCCAAAACTAGACAATATTGAGATCGCTCTATAATTGGAGATTAATTTTTTATCACCAGATTTATGCACTGGTACCGCCCTGGCCGATTTCAATATATTGGGAAATATTCCCGTTGCTAAAGATTTATTATAAATGTACTGAAGCGGTTTAACTAAATTAGATGCGCAGTTTGTAATGAATAGCGGTGGTATGCCATCAGGTCCCGCTCCTTTAGTTTTGTCTAAAGTTTTGAGCTTTCGTTCTAACGGACTTTGTTCAATTGCATACACCGTTAGACTATCAGCATTATGGAAAAGAGTATCATTGATGTCTAATGTATTTGCCCCAATGCCTCCGTCATTATAAGTTGCTTTGAATTGCTTAGCAAACAAATTACAAATCTCCAACCCATCACTACTTGTAGTTATACCATCATTCATTGAAGATGGATAAGAACTTGTACCTCCACGTTTTGCTTTGATGTATGACCAAAAGTATGTAGGGTTCCGAGCAATTTTATCTTCAATTAGCGATGTATATGAGTTGTAGTTTTCCTGATTTAACTTTTCTGATCTGTTTTTAATCAACTGCAATGATATTTGGTCTAAAGGATTATTGTATTTTAAAAACCGTTTCCTAAGCTTATTTTTTTCATTCAACATTTTAATTAAATCTCTAGAGAACCAAGGTGGATATTTGGTATCAGTTTTGTTTTTAGTCAATGGAACATGTTTCGATATGATTTCCCTTATCTTGGAGTAAAAAACATCTGTGAATTCATTAACATCACCGCAATTACGGAAGAGGCTATACCAATCCAATTCTTCAAGACAAGTGTTAATAGCCACGTAGTCGCCCAACCAGAAATTGTAACGTTTCGATAAAGACTTTGTCATTTCGCCAGTGATATCTATATTGAAGGTAATCTCCAAAGGTGGATAATATAGATCTACTTTACTGAGTCCACTGTGTGCCGGAGCGACGTCACACAACGGGATATTAACGAAGACCAAATCAAGTACTTTACCCTGCATGTTCTCTACTTTGTTCCTCTGTTTTAATTTATTTATCTGTGAAAAATCAATTAACAATTGACACAATGACGAGGTATGACGAAAGCAAGAACTGTCGTTTACCAATTTCCAATTAATACTACGGAGGTTGAAGTCACCCAATATACATATATGACACTCATTATTTTCTAGAAATGTATGACAACTTTCAACAAATAACTCTAAGTGTCCTCTTTTTACAGGAGAACGGATATAAACTGCACAAAAAACTAATGTTGTCTTTTTTTTACCGTTTGGTAATTCTACAGATACCCATAAATCCTCAATGCAACTTTCCTGTGTATACAATCTACAGGACATATGTTTTTTTAATACAGCGATTAAAACTCCTCCTCCGCCTTTTCTTGTCTTATTTAAACATGTTGTACTTCGATCCCTTCTGTAAACTATGTATCTGTCATCAAACAATTCACAGTCCCCTACATTGCTAGATAAATTTGTTTCAGTTAACGCAATTAAATCATAGTTGTTACATGCAACATTTTGAAGAAATACATGAGTTTTGGTACGTAGACCGCATATATTTTGATAAAAAATGTTTAATGAACTGAATTTTAAAATGAATAAGTAAAGGTTTTGAACACAAAGACTAAAATTAAAAACTTAATACTACTTTAACTTATTTAAGTCACTAATGTCCTTTATAATTTTATATTCCGAATTATCACTCTTTCTCATGTAAATTCGTCCACCCCTTACCCAAACGTATTTATACCCAATATCCTTCGCTTTCAATCTTGCAGCCGCGTGCAGAGCCTTGTTGTGTGCTGAAAGGTGTTCGGTAACGTAGATTGGAACCTTAGCTCCTGGTATGTTAATATGGGAAGTATTCAATCTGTCATTTGGTTTCGATTTATTGAACTTAATCGCCGCTGCTAAGAAATTGTCACGGATTCTGGGTGTGCTGAATTGTACAACTATTGACCTTGGCCTGATAGAATCTTTGTTGATTTTTGCTATTCTTGTACATATATAACGCTGCTCAGTTTACTCACGATGCTTAATACATTTTCGTCTCTTTTTTCAGGCACGCATTGAATCTCGATGTTGGTAGATCTAGCGTTTTGTTCCATTTGATTGACTCGAGCATACAACTCATCCACTTTAGATTGCATTGAGTCATTCTTTTCCGTCAGTGATTTAATTGTGGCCCGGGACTCAGCATGCTCATTGGTTATTTCCTCAAAACGTAAGTTCATGAATGTCATAGATTCCTTGACTTCCGTAATCTCCTCCTTTATTGATTTTAGTTCCGAATGAAGGACATTGGTCATAGTGCTCTGCATTGCTTTTTGCATCTCGTAACAAAAGCCTTTTAAAATATCATCCATTTCCTCTCTAGTAATAGGTTTTTTATCATCTGAGTTAGGTGGAGAATTTAGTGCCTGCCTCTTACCAGGTCTCGTAGTGACATTAGGATTAAAACGCACTGGCGTATTATCATTGTTGCCTTGTTTCTTCGTGCAGAGCAAACACGTCCAATCCGCAGCACCACTAATAGAAGCACCTCCACGGTTATTCGTTATCACAAGGCACGCTTCGTGAAATGCCTTACTGCACTTGATGCATACCACGTAACAATCATCTTGTAGATCCAACGTACAGCAACCCCAAACGATGTCAGGACCATCAGTATCAGCCATTGTCGAAAGTTTTTTTTTTTTTTTAATGTAGATTGCGAAGTAGGAGCTATTTGTAACACGTATTTCTTTCTCAAGTATCCTCAAATTATTCCGTGTATGCGTAGCACTTCGCAGATCCACCCGTAGCTCGGCCAAGTTGGTTGTAGTCGTTCTCTTTGTAGACGATACCGGCGGAGCACGACGTGTTGTCTCGCTCTAAACTCGCTAGGGGAGCACCTTACGGTCCTACTGTTCAGGTATGACAAGGAGGTACCGATAATGGCCAGTGGATAGTTGTAGACAGCTCGAAAACCAGTCGTGCGAGACACCGGTAGGCCAGGGTACGGTCCATATGCGAGAGGTCTTGCAGTGTGGTCGATCACAATTAGGAATGACCAGCGACCAAGACACGGGAACCACACACAAACGCCGTTGCACAGGGGTCTTAACACTGGTTATGCTTGAAAAATTAGCATGGACACGTCTATTCACTGTGGTGTCGAACACCTAATCACCCACTATAATAATATAATCGTTGGTATGCCCTTTAATAACTTTCTGTAGCAACTTGAATGCAATACGTATCGTTGGGAACGAAATTCCGTGTTTCATTTAAGAGAGAATTTCTCAAATATAATCGCAGTTGCCTCGCTCTTTGTGATTTCAGTGATAAGAATATCCCCTTTGACACCAAGAACCATTAATTTAATCGTTAGTATACTCTTCATGAAGTCTCGACAGGACTTTGAAAACCAGCCGTTTTGTGGGTGAAAAATTCGTTCTCAGCTATGAAGTATTGATAGATTTTCTCAAAAAGCAGAGTGTTTGCCCAGTTTGTAATGACATTTATGCTAAGAACTATCTCTTGTGCAGTGGAATATAATAATACATTTGTTAGTATGCCTTTCAATAACTTTCTGTAGCAATTTTTTTATTTTTTATTTTTCATTGCGAACGAATTTCCGTGTTCGGTTGTCAGAGGACAACCGCCGCATGAGGGGGCAACTGGCAGCCCTGGAGACGGAGGTGAAGGCTCTGAGGGGAGCCTACTCCTCCGCCGCGGCCAGGGCCAAGTCGCAGGCAGCGCCGCCGAAGAGCAGCTCCTCGGAGCTGCACGACGAAGTCATGGGGGCGATCAACGACCTCAGGCGGGATATGTATGCCACCATGAAAAACATGGTGGACGCCCGCCTGGGCGATATAGAGAGGCGCCTCCCGGCGGAAAACCTGCGGCCCCCGCTGGGCTGCAGAGGAGGAGCGCCCCCGTTGCGGCACCGGCCGCCCCCGTTCTAGCGCTGGCTGCTCCCAGAGCGCCTCGCTCTGCAGCGGCCCTGGAGCCGACCGCGGGCCCCTCCCCGGCCCGTGATGCGCCTGCCGGCCCGAGGCCTAAAAAGGTCAAAAAGGCCACAAAGCCGACGGCCTCCGCCGCCCCATCCGTGGCGGCCCCCGCTGCCCCCGTCGCCCCGGGGACGGCGGCCCCGGTGGCGACCACGGAAACCCCGTGGTCGCAGGTCCTTGACCGTAAAGCCAAGAAGGCCGAGAAGGCGGCTGCTACGACGGCCCCCAAGCCCAGGGCCCTCACCACCCCGAAATCATCGGCGGTGGTAATCACAGTGAGGTGATCGGGGGGCTGGCCATGGTGTCGCGGCCATCGAAAACCGCGGATTTGAAGGTCGTCGGTCTCGATGAGACGGCGACACCCGAAAAGGTGCGGGACGCGGTGGCCGCGAAAGGCCAATGCCCCTCCTCGGAGGTCAGCGTGGGGACTGTGAGGCACGACCCCAACGGGAGGGGGTCGGCCCTCGTTCGCTGCCCGGTAACGGCAGCACAGCTGGTGGTGGCAGCAGGCCGCCTACAGATGGGCTGGACCTCCGCTGGGGTCCAGGTGCTGGAACCCCGCCCCATGCGCTGCTATAAGTGCATGGGGATCGGCCACACCAAGAAGAAGCGCCCTGTGCTTCAGGTGTAGCCAGGAGGGCCACCAGGCCGCCAGCTCGGTGGCGCCCAAGTGCACCGTGTGCACGTCGGCACGCAGGCCGGCGGAGCACATCATGAGGGGGCTAACGTGCGCCCCCCCGCCTAGTAGAGGTAAGGTGATGGGGGCGACTAGCCCGCTCCCCACCAAAGCCAGTGAGGGCGCAACAATGGAGCACTAATGCATATACGTCCGGATCCATTAGTGCTCCAAGTGAACCTCAACCACTCCGCCAGGGCACAGGACCTCCTGTGTCAAACCATGGCGGAGTGGGAGATTGACGTGGCGGTGGTCGCCGAGCCCTACTTTGTTCCCCCCAGGGGGAACTGGGCCGGCGACCAAATTTCGACGGTGGCTATAGTGGCGAGTGCGGCCGGCCCTTCTCTGGTGGTGAAGGAGCGCGGAGCCGGGTACATCATGGCGGGGTGGGGAGAGTTCACCCTAGTAGGGGTGTATTTCTCCCCTAACCTCGCCCTTGCCCGGTTCGAAGCGTTCCTGGAGACCCTGGAGAGGGCGGTGAGGAGGGCCGCACCGACGCCGGTGCTGTTGGCAGGGGACCTCAACGCGAAGAGCGCAGCTTGGGGTTCCCCGGTGGCCAACAGCAGGGGGCCGATGTTGGTGGATTGGGCGGCGGCCTTAGGGCTGTGCGTCCTCAATCGCGGCCAGACACACACTTGCGTGCGGCGAAATGGGGGGTCGATCGTGGACGTCACGTTCGCGACCCCCTCGTTAGCCGCACGCGTGTCTGGCTGGGAGGTGTTGGAGGACGCGGATGAGGGTCTCCACAACGCCGCCCGTGAGGACATCCACCACGGCCCTGGGGGGGGGATTCCCCCGATGGGCACTCACCCGCCTGGATTGTGAGCTTGCAAAGGAAGCAGCCATAATCCAGGCGTGGTGCCCCCCCCCACCGGCTACCGTCGGAGTGGAGCAGAGGGCGGTCAGGTTCCGGGATGACCTGACCGCCGTCTGCAGACGGGCCATGCCCAGGGTAAGGAGGACCCTGGGCAGGAAGAGGGTATACTGGTGGAGTACGGAGATAGAGGATCTCCGCACCGCCAGTATCGCGGCCCGCCGGGCCTACGGCAGATGCCGCCGCAGGAGGCAAACCACCGAGGAGGAGGAGAGACTCCACAGCGCCCTTCGGGGTGCGAGGGACGCCCTGAAGGGTGCGATAGGACGAGCCAAGGACTCTGCGAACGAGGAGTTCTTGGCCGTCCTGGACGCGGACCCGTGGGGGAGGCCGTACAAGCTTGTGCGCGACAGGCTGTACGGCACTTCCCCCATGGAGTCACTGGAGCCGGACCTTCTCCGGGGGGTGGTGGAGGGGCTATTTCCTGCCCCGCCACCCTTCGCCCCCCCAGTCATGGCTCCTCCCAATAGAAGGAAGGGGGGCACATAGAGGACCTCCCCCCGGAAATAACCGAGGGGGAGATGGACTGGGCGGTGGAGCGGTTGCGGGGCCGGAAGAAGGCCCCTGGCCCGGACGGGGTGGCAGGGCGGGTATTAAGTCTGGCCCTCAAGCACCTCAGGACCCGCCTGAGGCAGCTCATGAACGAGTGTCTGAGGTCGGGAACCTTCCCGAGGTGCTGGAAGGAGGGCAGACTCGCCCTAATACCCAAACCGGGCCGGCCTGCGGACTCTCCCTCGGGGTACCGGCCCCTCGTCCTACTGGATGAGGTGGCCAAGATCCTGGAGCGCATAATCGCCTTCAGGATCAAAACCCACTTGAGGGAGAGAGGCCCCGAAGTGTCACAGCGTCAATTCGGGTTCAGGGAGGGACTATCCACCCTGGACGCCGTGGAGGCGCTGCGACACTTCGTGGAGGAGGGTGGCGCCAGAGGAGAGGGTGTGGTGGCGGTGTCCCTGGACATCGCCAACGCATTTGGGACCCTCCCCTTTGCCGCCGTCAAGGAGGCGCTGAGGTACCACAACATCCCGGGGTACCTCAGCCGTCTGGTGGGGCACTACTTAGAGGAAAGGGTGGTGCTCTACCAGACGAGGGAAGGTGGGCGCATGGAACGTCCGATGAGGTGCGGGGTGCCCCAGGGATCTGTAGTAGGCCCTCTACTATGGAACCTGGGGTATGATTGGGCGCTCAGAGGCGAGCTGCTCCCTCGGACGGCCACCATCGCATACGCGGACGATGCGATGGTGGCTGCCCGGGGGCCCACCTTCCGGGAGACGGCCCGAAGAGCCTCAACGGCGGCGGATCTGATGATCCGCCGCATAGAATCGTTGGGGCTAAGGGTCGCCGTGCCGAAGACGGAAGTGGTCGTCTTCGGCGGGAGGGGAGGAGGTTGGGTAGTGCCGGCGGGCGCCCACATCTCCATCGCCAGGGAGATGGTCCCGGTCAAGGCTCAGATCAAGTATCTGGGTCTTGTCCTGGACCGGCGGTGGAAATTCGGGGAGCACTTTCGACCGCTCGCTCCCCGAATAGTGGGCGCCGCCTCTGCGTTGGGCCGGCTACTGCCCAACCTCGGAGGGCCGGGAGCCCCGTGCAGGAAGTTGTACTCCGGAGTAACCCGGAGTATGGCACTGTACGGGGCTCCCGTGTGGTGTGGGGCCTTATCAGCGGCAACGAGGGCGCTGCTGAGAAGTCCCCAGAGGGTGGTCGCCTTGCGGATTTACAAAACATTTTATTGAATGAATTTTTATTAAGTTCAATTTAATATTAATTATTAATATAAATTAGAATAAACTAAACCATATTAATTAGTACTGCAGTCTTATGTCTGTTTGGAATTTTTCATTAGAGGAAATACTGGATCCCAATCTGGTGGTACGGAGAAACCATCTTCCCTGTTGAAATTAGGATTTTTTTTTAATTTCAATGGCCTCTCGTAGCATCCTGGGTAGATAACGGACTTCTTTTGCAAGGACCTGGGGTTTGTCAAACTTCATTGAATGTGTAGGTTTATCCATGACATGCTCGCAGACTGCAGACTTGTTTACGCGACGGTGTTTGACATCAGCTATATGTTCTTTGACGCGGGTACAAATACTTCGCTTTGTTTGTCCAATATAAGAGAGACCGCACTCACAGTCAAGCTTGTAAACTCCTGCATCCTGTAAGGGGATGTTAAATTTCACGGGTCTCAGGAACTGAGAAATCTTCCTCAGGGGCTTGAAATAGGTATTGATAGATGCGCGCCTGAGGACTCTTCCGATCTTGTCTGTAACACCTCTCACGTAAGGTAAGATGGCAGGTCTTCGCTCGACTGTTGGTGGTTTCACACGGGGCCTGTGGCATTAGCGTAGAATCTTGAACTTATTCGCATGTAGGACTTGCTTTATATGTTGAAGTTCCCCTGCCAGATGATTGCTGTCGCAGGCACCATGTGCTCTCTGAAACAAAGATTTGCCCACGGTAGCTAACTGGCTAGAATGGTGATGGGAATTACTATTGAGATACCTATCTGTATGGGTTTTTTTTCGAAATACAGTATGGCCTAAGGTGTTATTAGGGTTTCTTTTAATTAAAACATCTAAGAAAGCTAAAGTACCACAATTCTCTTGTTCCATAGTAAATTGGATCTTAGTACTAAAATAATTAAGATGGTCCAAGAAAGAAGGTATGCTATCTTTAGGTAATATTGTGAAAGTATCATCAACATACCGTTTGAAAATCTTCGGTCTAGCTGGGGCCATGGGTAAAACTCGCTCCTCGAAGTCTTCCATGAAAATATCGGCAACAACGGGAGATACCGGGGAGCCTATTGCTATACCGTCAATTTGTAGGTAAAATTTATTTATTTATTTAAACTTTATTGTACAATACACTAAAGTACAAATGGCGGACTTAATGCCATAAGGCATTCTCTACCAGTCAACCATTGGGCCAAAAAGAAAAAAAAACACAATAGGTTGGTGCTACACTTAAACAAGAAGAACAATATACTAGAAAACTAATCGATAATTTGTATGGTATAAATAAATAACATGCTATAAACATACTTATTATGCATACATAATAAACTTACATATATATATTATAATAATAAATAATATGATATATGTACCCAAAGCAACATTATACAGTGTCTTAATTTTGACTATTGTCAAACAGATGCTTGCGCAACATGCGCTTGAAAGATAATTTGGTCTGAGATTGTCTTACACGAAGCGGGAGCGCGTTCCAAAGACGAATTGCATGAAGGGTAAAAGAATTAGACAAAAAATCAGTGCGATGAGAAGGAATAGAAAGCTTAAGGCTACGGGAAGATCGAAATTCACAACCCGGCCGAGCGTTTTGAAATTGAAATGAACATTTAAGATAATCAGGTGCAGCCGGGTCGAACAAGATGGAGAAAAGTGTGGTTAAAATTCTTAAGGACCTGCGTTCACGGATGGGAAGCCAATTTAGTTGACGACGAAAAGCAGAGATGTGGTCATACTTCCGCAGACCAAAAATAAACCTAATGCAGTTGTTAAGAAGACGATCTAATCTATTCAATAAGGTTTGAGAGATGTTACTGTAACACACGTCAGCATAATCAATCACAGGCAACACTAGAGCTTGAACAAGGAGAGTTTTGGTTTTAATTGGAAGAAAGTTCTTAAATCTGTAAAGAGCTCTTATAGTGTCTGTAACCCTACGACAAACGTCAGACACCTGGGAATCCCACGTAAGGCCTGTGTCAATAATAAGCCCCAGGTTCTTTACCTGATTTGACAGAGGAATCACTACGTTCTCAAACATTATTGGTGGCACGCACGACAGATCACAAGACGAAAAAAGGCGTGAGCTTCCAAGGATGATGGCTTGACACTTAGAAGGGTTGACATTGATACCAAACTTTTGGGACCAAACCGAGACGCGATGAAGGTCATCATTAATTAATACAATTGCATCACTTATGCCAGCGACATTAACCTCGGTATAAAGCTGCAAGTCGTCGGCATACAGGTGGTAAGAACATTTGATGCTGGACGTAATCAGATTTATGAAAATAGAAAACAAGAGAGGAGAGAGAATTCCGCCCTGAGGTACCCCGGAAGTGAGTTTACACCATTCTGAGAACGAGCGATCAATACGAATCGCTTGTTGGCGATCGCGGAGATAAGAAGAGAACCATTGAGCTGCCGTTGAAGAGATGTTTAGGTGGTCTAAGGTAGCAAGGAGAAGGTCATGATCCACGGCGTTGAATGCATTGGAGAAGTCAATTAGGACCAGCACAGTAAGTAGAGTACAGTCCATGCCCCTCCTTACATCCTCAACAATCTTTAGCAATGCAGTAGAAGTACTATGACCTGGTCGAAAACCTGATTGAAATGGAGAAAGGATATTGTTTGAGTAAACATAGGCAGACAATTGTTTGTGAACGATAGCCTCTAAGACTTTGGAAAGAAAAGGAAGAATTGAGATGGGACGGTAATGCTTGAGGAGACTGGGGTTAGTAACTTTTGGAAGAGGGATTACATGAGCATTTCGCCACAGAGAAGGAAAAGCCCCAGTCGTCATCGAGAAATTAACTACGTGCGTGATAATAGGGAGTATACATTCTAAAATACACATAACCATAATTCTACTTACGTCATCGTGCCCAACAGCATTAGATTTGATTGACAAAACCACTTTCCTGACCTCATCTTCAGTTACTGAGGTGAAAATAAATACAGAATTTGAAATTTTGGGCAGTGCTCTAATAAATGCAATACTTTGTTGTTTGGTGTTGGTGTCCAAAGTTGCAGTTTTGGCAAAGTGAGTATTCAGCTCATTTAAGGAGAAGGAAGAAGTTATATTGTACGAAATTTGCGGTTTACCTACACCAATCAGAGAAAACGTTTAAGGATAAATACAAAGTGTACCTACTGAACGCACAAAACCAAGACACAATTTCTTAATTGCTATTTATTTTTACTTACCAAATGGTTTTCTACGCTCGGCATATGCGACACCTGCGGCAGTCAGTTCCTTTGCTTGTTAGATTTTTCTCCTTCTTTTCTTTTTACTTTTTTACAAGCTTGATTACCGGGTTTCAGGTGGGGATCTTATCGTTTTGTTATTTTAATTTTAGTTGTTTTTCTCTCTGCAATATAAACATATTTACAATTAATTATTGGGAATCAATATTGTTTCATTTTAATTCATTATTAATACATCAATGTTTATTATAAATTCAATTTATATAATAATATAATGGTTTGGAAAATACTTACCCAAATGTTTATATTGAAAAAATGCATTACGAAAGTGCACTATTCTGCTGCGTCATACACTCCGGCGAGCGACGCGAGCGTCGGTTTGGGTATGCAAGAGATACGCATCGGAACAGGTTGTTACCTATCAAAAAGTCACCCACACCCGCACCCCGCTTCGATCTCCTGTATCGTCCGCGCGGGCGCCACACTTCACAAAACTAGACATTATCCATTTATTATCATTTACGTATTTCTATATAGTTATATGTACAACATTGTTATATTTATATTTATTATTGTATTATTATTACTATTTCTATTACTCTCGTAGGTTTGCTATCTCTTTAGGTTTACTTCTTTTTCGATTTTATTATCATTGTCAGTGACTCACTCGCCCGGGCTTGCTGAAAATCAGTGCCACGACACGGTAAACAAACCGGTTGTGGCTAAAGCTGAGCAAGTCCCGTTTGCACTAGTCGCGACACGCATGACGATGAATTACCTGCATATTTTGTATTATTATTGTTCCTCAATGTCCTTTTGTTTTTATTATTATTTTTGTTTTTTGTTTATATGCGTGTTTGTGATTGTGCAATAAATGGCTTTCTATTTCTATTTCTATTTCAATGGATTTTAGGAATTTCCAGGTGTTAACGGGGGAAGAATGTAAAATATTTTCATAAATATGTTTACGTTTGGCTGCTCTTACCATCTGATTACACCTATTTCTTGCTGCTTTAAAACAGAGCCAATTTTCCTCACATCGGTCGCGTTTGTATTTCCTAAACGCACGATCTCGTCTTGTCATTGCAATACGGACTGCTCGAGTTATCCACGGCGCAGGAGGGCGCTTAAGTTTGACAGATCGAATTGGCGCGTGAGTGTCAAAAAGTTTCAGAACTGCGGAGTTTAGTGAAAACACCGCCTCATCGACTGTTGATGCTGACAACGTAGGGCCCCAATCAAAAGCCTGCGCGTCCTTTTTTAACACTTCCATGTCAAGTCTCGCGAAACTACGTAGTTCAATTGTAACAGGCTGAGCCTTAAGTGGCTTAATTTTGTAGCTCAAGTAAATGAGGTCATGACGTGAAAAACCTGGTGCCAAAAATTGTCCAGCCTTGCCCACGTGATCAATAGAGGAGGCAAGTATAAGATCTAGCCAGGTATCCGACGCGTCTACGTTGTGATGAGTAGGCTCAAGAGGTAGAACGGTTAGAGCTACAGATTCAATCACTGCTTTCAAAGAACGAGCTCTCATGCTGTTTTTCATGAGGTCGGTATTAAAATCGCCCATGATTATTTGATGAGTGTATTCAGCACTAAGAGATGAGAGTAAAGTTTCGAACGAAGAGAAGTACCTAATCTATAGAAGGAGGACAGTAAACAACCCCTAGAGCCACTTTTAT
>NW_020655948.1:0-14715 GCF_003589595.1 Hyposmocoma kahamanoa
GCGCCTCCGCCACCACCGCCTGGCGAACGACGCGCGTTACTTTGCGGGACTTCACGGCGACCGTTTAGTACCGGTAGAGCTCCGTGTGAAAAGTTCGTCCACGGAGGTCCTGCCACCCTGCCTCTTCCCGCCGCCGAGCGACGACGCTGACATCGGCATTACTGCGTTCCGGTTTTGAAGAGTAAGGGTGCTGGTGAAATTACAGGCGCACGAGACTTGTCAATTTATGTCTCAGGGTGACGGGCGCGGCGGCAGTGCTCCTCGAATTTTTACGATTTAAAGTTTTAAGTGGCACTGCAACCGTCATGGACAGGCTACGGTAAGCTACACGTAAGGCGCACGACTTATCCGTCCTGTCACATATTATTATAAAAAAAAGGAGTGCCGTGTGTACCGCTATAGTTGCCATCCGCACGGGCACGATGCGCATCATGTTATGCAACAAATACTTCTTTTTGTGGAGTCTAATTTAGATTGTGTGACAACACGGTTTCAGGCCGCAAATTATAACCTGCGCGTAGGACGCAGGCCCGCGCACGCGATACGTTCAAGGTTCACATTGGGCGTCGGCTGTCGCGTGCAACGTGCACGCAACTAGTTCCCACCAGAGCAGGGTGTTTAGTGTATTAACCGATCAGAGTCGGCCACTCAAGGACAAGCAACTTTGCAGGGGCGATACACGGATAGGTTTATTTTGTTTGAAAACAGAATAACAACTCCTCTCTATCTTTCAGACTTTTGAGATAACAATTGTTCTTTTTAAAGCCAGTTTGTTACGACACGCGACAGTAGGTCCGCCCGTGTGATGAACAGGTGAAACTCTGTATACGGGTGTGAATAAATTTCGACCTAGAGCAGAAGTATCGAAACATTTATTAAAAAGGCACCAGACTCTTAGATCCCGTTTCAAATTCAAATTCAAAATAATCTTTATTTCGTAGGTAAGCATTATTACACTTGAAATCGTCACAATGGTTAAACTCTACCGCTCATTCGTAGGGCAGATTCCCCTGAGAAGAATGAGCAAGAAACTCTAGGGGTTGCTCTTTGTAAATAACATTTGTACACATTCAACATTTACAATATATATTTTTTTTATTTGAAACATCAGAGATCGAGACTACCTCCATGAGCTAAACGGGATACTACCACGGATTTTTGACATCCAAGTTCGCAGAAATAATAACCTTTAGTATAAAGTTTTTGTTTCACTATAGTTTTAAACCTCGTGAAAGGCAAATTTTGTATATCAACCGGAATCTTGTTACAGAAGCGTATACATTGCCCCTTAAATGATTTTTTGACTTTATAAAGACGACTATCAAGAAAAGCTAGTTTATTTTTATTCCTCGCATTAATGTTATGTCTGTCACTATTTTTCATAAAGAAATTACTATTCCTCTTAACATAAATTACATTTTCATAAATGTACTGTGAGGCTAGTGTAAGAATGTTAATTTCCTTAAACTTATCTCTCAAAGATACTTTGGGGCCCAGATTGTAAATTGCCCTAACTGCACGTTTCTGTAGGACAAAGATTTTATTGATATCGGTGTTACCTCAAAGCAAAATGCCGTATGTCATTAGACTGTGAAAGTAGCTGACGTAAACCAATCTAACATTGGTGCCTTTTAACTTTAAATAATAAGGAAGTATCATCACATCATCAAACAATACTATCTCATGTTTTATACCCTAAGGCTAGGTAAGTCATTAATATAATCTAAAAACAAAATGGGCCTATAATTGAACCTTGAGGGACACCCGTGCTAATTGCAGACCCTGATGATCTCGTACCGTTAACATCGACCTTCTGTAACCTACCACGCAAATACAATTTAAGAACGTCCAGATCACGTCCCGCCACACCATAATGGCGAAGTTTCCTGACCAGTGTATCATGGTGTAGACAATCAAAAGCCTTGGAAAGGTCACAGAATACACTTTGAAGGGACGTCCCATCATCAAATATATGATTAATCAACTCGACACCAGCGTCGGTTATAGAGCGACCCCGAGTGACACCAAATTATTTAGGACACATTAAGTTATTACTATAAAAATGTGCACACATCTGATTTAGAATAATTTTTTTTCAAATATTTTACTGAGAGTTGGTAGTATTGACATAGGTCTGAAATTGGTGGGGTCAGAAATACTACCAGATTTGACAAGTGGAATAACTTTACTTTGTTTCATGAGGTCAGAAATGACACCATCTTCAACACATTTATTAAAGACACAGGCTAAGTATGGCGCAATACAATCAACTATAGAACTAATTACTCTGACTGAAAGACTATCAAGATCAGCAGTATTTTTTATGTTTATAGACTTAAATGCTTTAACAATGTCGTTTGGAAATACATGACGAAACCTTAAATTAGTGATACTAACTGCATTATTTTCTTTTAGTAAGGATTCAGCGGCGGTGGGAGATAAATTTAACGACTTAGTAGTCAAAATTCGAATGTCAGTAAAAACAAATTTCAAATATTTTAGCAATTTCTGCGTCTGTAATTTTTTTTTTTTAATTGTTTATATTTGTTGACGTGATGATTCGTGATGCGCTCTGACGTCATGGCTAGCGATCACATCGATAGGTCGTGTTCTGACGATATTTTGAACCAATATCGTCTGACGCGTTACAACACAGGACTGGCGCGTGCACACTTATACGTGCATACGCGGCCGCGCCACCGCACTATGGGAAATAGTCGGACAACGGCGTATCAAAAATGGTTTTGACCAATGTCTTAATTGCAATGTCTTAATACACATTTAATTTTATTTGATAGTTTAGATTTTATACTTTATTATACTGAAGGTTTTTTTTATGTTAGATAGGTACGTTGGTTTACTAAAAATACCTCCAAAATGTCCTTTCCCGTACTCATCCCGTTGTGTCGTATAATTTTGGAACTTTCGACGTCGTATTTCGTATTGATTTTGTTAGATAAGCTATATGTTATTATATATTTCTATAAAGCACATCTTACGTAAATGTCAAAAATAGTTGATATTTTTCAAATTTTAGTGTAATGTAAAGAAAATAAATCATAATTAAAAATGGAAACATATCCTTATCACCTATCTTTATCAAATTCATCAAAGGGTTTGACTGTTAGCGAAGCTTGACGAAGCTTCGAATTTTGTGTTATTTCATAGCATAGGTATTCATTATCAAAATTTTATAAAAATCAGCTGCGGTTTTTTGCGGTTTCTAAAGATATGAAAGAAATCGCAACAAATGTCCGCAGAAAAATACCCTTATCAATGCAACGCGATAAGATAATATAGATGCGGTTGCATTTATCATATTTATCAATATTATTCACACGACACCATTACTATATAATGCTCTGACACATTAATTTCATAAATTTATTAAAACAAGTTTATGTTATATTATATTGACTAATTTATGTTATTATTGACTTTCATTCATTTTTGACATGCGCATATTTTATGGAGGCTTAGAAATGTAAATTATGTAAGTTTGACATTAACATGATTTTTCGCTTTATTTTTGACATTGTTAATTTTTACTGTTTTTATTATATTTTTTCTTTACATATTTACTAGTTTTTGACAGTTTTTAATTATAATATTTTGTACATTATGCGACCACCACTAATTATATTTGTATGTTTCGACGAAACTGGTTGTAGTAGCACTGTTAATGTATTGAACTGATCTGATGAACTTATTGTACCTACTTCCACAAATAAATAGATCTTTATCTTTATCTTCAAGCAGTCGTTTGTTACTGAATATACTTTTCCAACTCCTTTGAAAATTATTACTTTCAAATGTTTGAGACGAGAACTAATTGTTGGCAACACAAATTTATTATGGCAACAATAGGTTAGTTTTGTCTTTTTTTTTTACTGTTACTTCCTGCTAACCGTACCGTGTGTGTGTGCTCCGTACAACTGGTGGCAATAAAATTAATACAAGTGCAAAACCTATTTATTATTTAAAAATATACAGTCCACGTAAGGCTCCCAACATTGGTCCTACAGAGCCTTGAAAAACGAGTAGTAAAAAGCTATTTTAAACGAGTGTGAACTAGTGACGTGTACGGCGAGTGGCTGCGAAATTTGGCTGCCTGTACAACAATCCTTCACGGCAAGTCCAGCCAGCAGCACACCAACAACGCAAGGTACAACAAGAAGAGAAAAAGACCTGAAGCAGCAAAAACAGAATAATTATAACCTTTTATTCTGTGTCTGCGTGTCTTGAACATAGACACTGTACGTCACTACCCGTGACGCAATTTCCTCCTTTCATCTCTGTTTCGGCGCGATTACGGAAACGTCAATTCGCATTGGAGCGAGCGAGCAAACAAACGGAAGAGGCTAGTGTCGCCAGCGCAGCGATAAGGTCAACGTGGGAGCGAGCGAAGCAATACAACTCCTACGCAAGTGAGAAAAGGACAAGTAGTGTGAAGAGTGGCGAGATTTTTTACCAGAGACAATAATAGTAATAATATATATAAATAGTTGAGTTGTACTCTATCACATTGGCTATGCATAGCTGTAAGGGTAGATGTATAGTTATAAATAAATAAATAAATAAATAAATAAATTTTAGTTCTATAATTCCACATATTTCGTAATTTCATTGTACGCCATTTTGATTGTCACTTTGCCATAAAATTGTACAAAGAAACTAAATTGTGCTGTATTTCACGGCAAAAACGCGTAAATTCTGTGCTATACTTTAAGTAGGTATTACGTATTTAAAAGTAAAAAAGTTAAGAAAAAGCAAAACATGTCTGACTCCGAGAAAGTTAAGAAATTAATCGCGGCACGCGGCTACGTTAAGTCGAATTTAACGCGTATGCACAAACAAATGTTTAGTTTGTCAAAATCGGAATTGCAAGAGATTTCTCAAGAAGTATTATTAGCACGTCGGGATCGCATTACACGCGCTTTTGAAGAGTATGAGACTCAAAATAAGGAAATTCTCTTTCTCGAACCCACTGACGTTGAAAAAGAAGATGTCACTGAATTCGAAAAAAAAATACTATCAAATACTGGAAATAATTTGCCAGCAATTGAATGAACGTTCTCGGCATCAGAATGTAAAGGCTACTGTAAAATTACCTGTAATAAACATAGAACCTTTTTCTGGTAAGTACAGCGATTACGTCCGATTCATAAGCTTATTTAAATCTGTCATAAAAAATGATCCCTCATTGGATAGTTTGCAAAAGCTCCACTATCTGCGCTCATTCTTACGGGATGAAGCATTTGATTTAGTTAAAAACCTTCCATTAGTACCCAGCAGCTATACCAACGCAATGCAGATGCTCGACGATAGGTATTTCAATAAATATTTAATTATTAATGAGCACATCAACACACTTTTAGATTTGCAATATATTTCTAAGCCTACTTCCTACAATATTAGGGAATTCATATCGGTCATTAGACAAAATTTAGCTGCCCTAAAAAACTTGGAAGCAAGTGTGGAGGCATGGGATCCCATCCTAATTTTTATTCTTACCCGAAAAATAGATACACAAACTGCACGAGCGTATCAATTAGAGCGGATATGAAGCTAGAGGCTTCTGTAGTCCTGTTCATGGAATTCTTGAAGAAGCGTGCGCTTGCAATGGAGAATGCAGATCAGGCAATGGTATGCGGTAACAAGCAGGGTCGTGTTGTCAATGCAGTAGTTGCTGAGAATGCCAGAGGATGTCAATACTGTAAGTCCTTTGAACATAAGATTTATGCTTGTAATTCATTCAAACTCCTGCCAACAGGGCAGCGAATAACCTTTGTTAACAAAAAAGGTCTTTGCAATGTTTGCTTAAATTCACACGCTGGAAAGTGGTTCCACTTTAGATGTGGTCAGTGCAAAAAAAGTCACAATACGTTGATCCATCCTACTGACCCAAAACCAGTAGTGTTGTTATCGGGTGCAAATAACAATATTTTATTACCCACAGCCCGAATTAAACTTTACACACAAGACAACAGAGTACATGTAAAGGCTCTCTGGCAACACTGTCATCATTGTAAACATCGGCTCCGTAAAGTTTATTAATTTAAAATATCAATAAATTAATCTTATCCATACCTGATGCATCAAAACTGTTGAATATAATTGAAATGTTAAGTGATAGTGTTTGTGACTATTATAACTCAGTGTAAATGGAAAAACGAATAATTTTGAAATTGGAAGTTCATATTGTTGATACTTTTAATTAAGAGTCAAAACCTACCTACTACTCACAAGGACACGTACTGTAAGTGATAAAGATCAAAGTTTTTGCTAATCAGTGAATAATAAATTACTTTTTTTGATTAAAATACAAAAAACAGTTTACACTAATTTTAGTTAAAGTAGTAAACTTAAAGTTTTTTCGTTCAAATTTTTGAATGGACTTTGACCTCTTTGTTACTTTTATCTACATTGGCAATTTGCTGATCTACTAACGACATCTAGTGCCGAGTGGAAGTACTTGTGAGCTTCTTCCCAGATACAACAGAGGGCGCTATAAGTAGTCATAATAGTTCCGCCTCTCACTGCCAGAGGACGCTACTGAAAGAAATCAAACTATTTTCACTTCGAGATCAACTAATAAGGCGACAACTCTTGTACTGTGCGTCTTCATTCATCAATTGTTTAACTGTATTTTGCTATGGATTGTGATGCGTGTAAGAGCACCATTGAAGATGACACCCTTATCAAGTGTGCAGGCTGTAACAATACCTTTCACTATGAATGTTGCAACATGAAAAAAGAGATGTACCTACAAGAATACACTGTGAAACAACGTAAGTACCTGCCCAAAATGTAGAAATATTACTCGGCGCAGAAACGATAGTACCCCTGTCCGTAGATACAATTTGCATTCTCCTCCTGCGTCCAACACAGATAATTTGAACAATTCTACAATGTCATTGAACGAAGGATCTAATAATTCTAAACGGACAGATTTTATGCAAAGTCAGTCTTTGCTAAAACAAGCAGCAGAGGCATTACCACCGTCTGCCAGCCAACTGCTTCCGAGCACTATAGCAATTACCATAGATCAGTTTGAGGCTATGTTGGATTGTAAATTGGATCTATTTAAGAAGGCTATCGCTCAAGAAGTGCATTCAATGGTTATAAAGGAAGTTAATAGCACGATAAATAGACTGGAGAGTGCTTTCACCGAAACCACTGATTTTCTTCAGAGAGGACAAGACGAACTGTCTAAAAAGTTAAAACTGGCTATAGACAGAATTAAGACTTTGGAAACTGAGAGATCTAGCTTGCAGTCTGATATTGCTACCCTGGATCGCCGCCTAATGATAATTGAAAAGTCATCGCGTAGTCATAACATAGAGATTCATATGGTACCCGAAAAACGTAACGAGAATGTACTCACCATAATAAAGAAGTTATATGAAACTGTTAACCTTACTCTGGAAGCAAGTAACATCTGTGCCATACGCAGAGTTGCTAAACTAGATCCAAAATCTGAAAGACCGCGCAATATTCTTGTCACTTTGCAGTCGGAGCGATTAAGAGACAACCTGTTATCAGCGGTGAGGCGTTTCAACAAGGTGAACCGCTCCAAGGCACTGAACTCTCTACATCTGGGAATAGAGGGTGAACCCCGGGCTGTATATGTGGCCGAACACTTATCACCTGGAACGAAGAAACTTCATGCCGAAACGAGAAAATTTGCGAAAGATCAAGCCTATAAATACGTTTGGATAAAATATGAGCGCGTTTACATGAGGAAAGATGATAATGAATCTGCTATACATATTAAGCATATAAACGATTTGAAAAAGTTGAAATAATTATTGCTAATATGTAAATTTGTTAATAAGTCGAATGTGTATTTACTTGGTTATTTAATTTATAGTCCATTATGTTAATTTTCTATCAAAATGTAAACAGGATCAGATCAAAAACAACGGAATTGTACCTAAATATCTTAGACTGTAATTACGACTGCATTTGCCTCACGGAAACAAACTTAAATGACGGTGTATTTGATGGGGAACTTTTTGATTCTCGCTATAATGTGTATCGAAGAGACCGCGGTTCTTGTTTCATCAGTAAATCGGAGGGCGGTGGTGTTTTAGTGGCTGTTAAAAAGGAATATAATGTTGTTCACCGGCATGAATGGGAGAGCGAGATTGAGGATGTGTGGATATCAATCTTACCTGATGGACCTAAAGATTCTGTGATAAATATGTGTGTCTGCTATTTGCCACCGCATTTACCTACAAAGCAACTAACAATATTCTACGACAATTTACATAAAACCATTAATAATATTTCTAATAATAATATCTCTACTAACAATACGAACATAATATTGGTCGATTTCTATGTACCTGGTTTGTCATGGTCTACTGTTAACACTCAAGAAAAAAATGATTTTCGCCTAGCACCGAGTAGCCCCTCGGATTCAAGGTCTAGACTATTGTGCCAGTGCTTGTCTATATGTAACATGTATCAAGTAAACCCTGCTCTAAACTGTCAAGGCCGCATGCTCGATCTCGTACTGTCATCTTCACCTAGCACCTTAGTTACTGAAGGCATTCCCTTGTCGCGTAAAGATAGGTATCATACCCCGCTTGAAATTGTGGTCTGTAATCCCAAAAAAAAAACAAAAGTGTAAAATCTAAACCAAACTTCCGTTATAATTTCAATAAAGGCAACTACAATGCAATTCGAAACGAACTTGACGAAATTAACTGGGTAAACATATTGTCAGACAGCGATGTGGATTTGGCCGTGGATGTTTTTTACTCTGTGGTTAATGAGATTATCTTCAAACATATACCCCTAATAAAGAACAATATTAACACCTATCCCTGCTGGTTCTCACCTATACTAAAAAATGCCTCGCAGAAAAGAATAAGTACCACAGAAGATATAAAATGTACGAAAATCCCCGCGACTACGATACTTTTTCACTATTGAGAGCAAGATCTAAAGGTCTTATAGATAAATTTTTATATATTATTTATTATTTTATATATTATAATTATAATGCTTATATATCTGTCACAGAGGATGCTATAGCTCAAAACACTAAAGCATTTTGGAGTTTTGTAAATAACAAGAAAGCGAAACCAGGTCTTCCAGGCACCATGAAACTGGGCACAGTCTCTGTATCAGACGGTCCAGGAATGTGTGAACTGTTATCGCATTACTTTGGATCAGTTTTCGATGATTCTCCTCACTCGGTTCCAGTCGCTGCTAGGCAGATGTGTGACGGGGTCCTATCCAGTATTGTACGAGTATTGACTGAACACGATATCATGCAGAAGCTGAGGTGCAAGGTGCAAGAAGGTGAGAAGCAAAGGTGCAGGGCCAGATGGTATGCCTCCTAAATTATTTAAAGAATGTGCATCTCAACTCTGCATACCCTTGCATATCATCTTCAAATTGTCTTTGAACACAGGAACATTCCCGTCGAGTTAGAAACTGGCACATGTAGTCCCTGCGCATAAGTCTGGAGATCCGTCTATATGTGACAATTACAGACCCATTAGCTTGTTATCGTGTGCAGCCAAAGTTTTCGAGTCTGTTGTGTATGATCACATTTTTGGTCACGTGAAATCATCTCTCTGTGATCAGCAGCATGGTTTTGTGCAGGGTAAATCAATTATTTCAAACCTACTAGAATATAAAACTTACCTTTGTTCCGCTTTTGAAGTGCGTGGACAGGTGGACACAATATATACGGATTTCTGAAAGGTTTTTGATAAAGTAAATCATACTTTATTGAGTCAAAAGCTTTCATGGTATGGCATCCACGAAAACTTATTACGTTGGGTTCAATCGTACCTAATGAACCGTAGTCAGTTAGTCACTATAAAGGGTTTTAAGTCAGCTCCGGTATCAATAAAATCGGGCGTGCCCCAAGGTTCTCACCTGGGACCGTTGTTTTTCGTCATTTTCATGAACGACCTGATTGGTAGACTACAATGCCCGTGTTTACTGTATGCTGACGACCTTAAGGTGTTCTCGAAAATTACTGACCTTGATGACTGCATAGCTCTGCAGAATAATGCAATCTCAATAGTAGATTGGTGCAGACAAAATTACATGCAACTTCATGTTGATAAATGCTTTGTAGTCAGTTTCACGAACAAAAGAAATAGAGTACACTTTGATTATACAATTAACGGCCAAACTCTCCAACGTAAATCGGTAGCCAAGGATCTGGGCATATACTTTGACGAGAAGCTTAATTTCAGAGGTCAGGAGTCACTATGATTATATCGTATCCAAAGCATATAAAACCTTAGGCTTCATCATGAGAGCTACATCAAATTTTAAAAGACCCGCTAGTTTCATCTATCTTTTTAACGCCTTAATAAGAAGTAAGCTTGAGTATGGATGTGTTATATGGTCCCCTTACTACGAAATGCATTGTAATCGTATAGAACAAGTACAGAACAAAGCTCTAAAAACGATCTGCTACAGATTGGGGCTGGGTCGCAAATTAGTTACCTATAGGGAGCAACTCGAAAAATTCAATATATCTTTACTCCAGACTAGACGTAAAATACTAGATATTCTTCATTTGTACAAACTAATACATAATAATTTGATTTCTCCTAATCTTTTAGCCCACATTAACTTTAATATTAAGCCAAATCCCCGTCACCATAAAACATTTGTACTGCATGTATATAAAAATAATACTTCTTTTTATAATCCCTTGACGAGAATGTGCCGAACGTATAATGAATTAATAGCATCAGAATCTGGAGGTCTCATTGATGTTTTTGACAACAACATCTACAGATTTCGTAACAATATTCAGAAACACTTCGCCTCGTCTTCTCATTAGTCATCATTGGTATTTATATTTCCACTAGTTTTTAAGCTTTTATATATTATTTCATTTTTATCCATATTCACATGTTTGAGAAACTGTTTGCTTACTTTTTAATAGTAATGTTTACGAGTTGAATGATCATGCTGTATGTACATATGTTAGGTTTACATCCTAGATTAAAACCATAAATTGTAACATTTATTGAATGTAAACTGTTTTGTGCATCAAATAAATAAATAAATAAATAAATTTTGGACTCTGCCTCTAAAGCTTCTTTAGTGACGACTAAACTGGTAAAAGTTTTAAACCTGACACCGAAGCAAGATTTTACTAATATCATTGGTGTCACAAACAACCCAAATAATGCTAAATTTTCTATACCACTAGACATTTATTCACTAAGGACCCCATTTAGCTCTTCTGTCAACTGCCATGTAGTCGACCAAATAACATGCAATTTGCCTCAAACTATGATTGACCCGTCTACCATACAAATACCCCCTAATACGGAGCTAGCAGATGAAGAGTTCTATAAACCTTCTGAAATAAATATGCTCATTGGTGCGGATGTGTTTTTTAGGTGATACAACCAAGCCACGAAACGTGCTCATCATCGGAGCGCAGCCAGGCAAGGCAGACTGAACGGTCACATCAAAAATCAGTACAGCCGGTTCCGGAAAAGGAGGTCCCACGTATCATCAATACAAAGTTAGGTCATATCATAGCCGGTGGTCTATCACTGCAAAATGAGGTAACAAAAGTAGTTTCACTTGTGTGCACAAAATGTGAAACAGAAATCAATCAAAAAATTTCAGAATTTTGGGAAACCGAAAAGGTTCCTGAAATACTCTGCGAGACAACGGAACATGACTTCGTTGAGAGCAAATTTCAGTCAACTGTACAATTACCTAATAACAAATTTCAAGTGGATTTGCCATTGAAAATACCACTTGACAATATCAATGAAACTTTAGGTAATTCTTTCGACTTAGCCTTGTATCGTTTTTTAAATCTTGAAAAAAAATTACAAAAAAATGTAAACTTGCTTGCCGAGTATCAGAACTTTATACATGAATATGTTGAACTTGGGCATGCACATTTCATTGATTTCAAGTCGATTAACTTTACAAAAGATCCCTTATATTTCCTGCCTCACCATGCAGTGATTAATGAAAATAGTAAAACAACTCGCTTGCGAGCAGTATTTGATGGTTCAATGAAAACAACCAATAAAATATCTTTGAATGACATTTTGCTCAATGGACCTCCAGTATAGCGAGAACTTTTTGATATTATATTACTGCACCGAATAGGAAATTATACATTTAGCACAGATTTAAAAAAAATGTTTCGAAGTAATTCTCTCAACCCTTTACATACATCACTGCAAAATATCTTATGGCGCAATAGGCAGGATGAGGCAATTAAGTGCATTCGCTTGGATACTGTGACTTATGGCTTGAAAAGCTCAAGCTACCTTGCTACGCGGTGCTTACTTGAACTTGCAAACAAGCATGAAACTAACCTTCCTTTAGCTTCATTTATTTTAAAGAACTGCACGTACGTCGACGATGTACTTTATTCAAATTCAGATTACTCATTTATTCAATTCAGAGTACTTTATTCAAACACGCTGCTCGAAGCTAAAATACAATTAAGAAAGTTGCTTGACTTAGCTAGTTTTGAGACTCACAAATGGTCTTCAAACCATCCTTACATTCTCTCCGACATCCCTGTTGAGAAACAGCAGGTGGGTGAGCTTGAGTTTGAAGGGCCGAGTTGCAGTGTTAAGGCGCTAGGACTAACAATTGATGCGAAAAAAGATTGCTTTTTAATTAAAGGTCCTGAAAAGGCCTTCTGTTCATCAGTTACTAAACGTAATATATTGAGCAAGATATCAGAGCTTTATGATCCCTTGGGATACGTTAGCTCGATCGTGGTGAACGCTAAAGTTATCATGCAAAGGTTATGGCTTGAAAAAATCGACTGGGATGCTACCCCGTCGCAAGAGTTGAAGGATGAGTGGATGCGATTTGCTAATAATTTAACGTCCTTGAAGCCAATTAACTTAGCAAGAAACATACAGGTTCCCGTAAATGCAGAAAACGTGCAACTCGTCGGCTTTGCAGATAGGCTACGAGTGCTGTATATATCTGCGTGTGGTCGAAAAAACAAGTAAAGTTGTGTCATCGTTACTCTGTTCGAAATCGCGAATTAACCCGCGCACAAAACCTCTAACAATTCCGAGGCTCGAACTCAATGCCAATTTATTGTTAGCAAAACTGATGAATATAGTGTACAATACACTTACAACAAAAATTAAAATAAATGGAGTTTATTTATTTAGTGATTCAAAGGTTGCATTAGCGTGGATAAATACAGAAGTCATTAAATTACAACCGTATGTATCGAACAGAGTAAGGGTGATACAGCAACTCACCAATAGCTTCCGCTGGTTGTATGTCAGCTCAGCAGAAAACCCAGCTGACTATATAAGTAGAGGCCTAGGTCCGCAAGAACTTTCCTGCTGCTCCATGTGGTGGAACGGGCCCCCTTTCCTTTTGGAACGGGAGTATACCTTTACTGACAAGCCACCTTTGCCTGATAACTTACCCGAGTTGAATTCGATACCTCCACGAAATGTGTCGCTAGTGACTATTAAACAGCTCGAGTGGTTACAATTCACAGAGAATATTTCAGTTTTGAACAAAATGGTGAGATTTGTAGTATATATTTTAAGATTTTGTAATAACGTAAATCCAAGTAAAATTAAAGTTACAACGCATTTTATATCCTGTGCAGAATTGCAGCAGGCTTTATCTCTCATAATTAAATATGAACAATATAAATATTTCATTGACGAAATTCATGCTTTGAGAAAAGTTGTGCTTATAAAAGGTCCTCTTAAACCTTTACATCCGTTCATTGATGAGAAAGGCTTACTAAGAGTAGGAGGACGACTTCAAAAGTCAGACCTTCCATACGCACAAAAACATTCCATAATCCTTCCAAAAGGCTCTAGAATTACAGAGCTTATTATAAGTCGAGATCATCTGCGTCTGCTTCATGCTATGCCTAAATTGTTACTGTCAAATTTAAATCAAAATTACAGGCTCGTGAATGGTACTAGACAGGTCAAGAAGGTTACTCACAAATGCTTAACATGTTTTAGAATGAAAGCAGAGGCGGCTAAGCAGCTGATGGGTTCGTTGCCACGACATCGCGTGACAGCCTCCAGAGCTTTCCAAGTTGTCGCGAAGACTACTGTGGGCCAGTTCAAGTAAAAAATTCTCGTGTAAGACGAGCTTTAGTTTCAAAAGGGTATGTTTGCGTCTTTGTCTGCTTTGTTACGAAGGCCATCCATTTAGAATTGGCGTCAGACTTATCCACGGAAACGTTCCTGGCTTGTTTCAAACGCTTTATTGCGCGAAGAGCACTGCCCACGGACGTGTACTGCGACAACGGAGGCGCCTTTCGTGGTGCGGCGAACCAATTAGTTGAATTGTACAAGCTTTGCGCTTCGGCGGATCATCAAGCACTGGTGCAAAACTTTTCATCACAGCAAGGAATAAAATTTCACTTTACACCAAGCTATTCACCTGTGTTTGCTGGCCTGGCCGAGGCCGCTGTAAAAAGTATGAAAACCCACTTAAAGAAGGTCATACAAAAGTGTATACTCACCTACGAGCAATTACAAACTGTACTACGTCAAATCGAGGCAATATTAAATTCGAGGCCGTTAATAGCACTGTCTTCCTCAGATATAGATTTTAGTTACCTAACTCCTGGTCATTTCCTCGTGGGTGGGCCACTAACATTTTATCTAGAACCTAATATTAGGGGTTAAAGTATGATATTGCCGTTTTATTGCAATAGGTTCTTTGAATTTTCATAGAATCTTC
>NW_020655949.1:0-17917 GCF_003589595.1 Hyposmocoma kahamanoa
TACACAACTACGACTGTTGGGAGCAGGTTCAACACCTGCACCACATTCACCTGCACCACAATACAAAGATCTATAACAAAACACGTAACGAATTTTTAAGTTTATTAAAAGTTCCGATATTTGACCACCACGATATTCAATTATTTTAGTGAAATTACTGCACTAGTTTGTTCTAATTATTAATACAAGGTATTTTCTTTACATCCGGTTGAATTCGAACTAACGTTTTCCAGCAAACCATGGCAGACGCTATGCCAACTAAGCCACGGAATGAACTAGCGGACCTTACGAGTTTTCTACGTGCTTGTTGCAGATCTTTGTTTGCTGGAAGACGTTGGTTCGAATCCAGCTGAATCGAAGAAAATTTTTCATAATGTCCAATTTTTGTATTATTAATTAGACATAAAGAAATTTATTGAGATCTACTGACTTGGTCTGAAGCTCAGTTAGTCAAGAGCGGTAGTCCCAGCATGGCAACAGGCACTGGTCAGACCATCAGATCGAGATCGAAGGAATTTTTCTTTATGTTCGGTCTTTGTATCAATAATAATTCATATCAAGTTAAAATTCATCTTACTCAAACCTTACAACAGCTTCATATCCCACACGATCTTCCAAGACCTTCCTTCTTTTCGCTGGGGCATCCAGTGAACAACAAATAAGGACTTATATGTCCGTTCATGCTTTTTTGTCTAGTGGAAGTACCCGTTTTGGTTTTTCATTATTTATCTCAAACATACTTGGAAATGTTCGCATTATAAAAAAACGAAAGCGGAAAGTTTGTCATTTATGGACCGTGCGACTTCTTTCCGGCCAAGGCCTGCAAAGTAAGTGTGAAAATCCATTACTGTCCACATCTCTAAACTTAAACTACCCACTTAATAATGAACTATGTAAACAGGCAAAAGAAAAACTCATACAGACAATTGCCAAGTGTTTGCAATGCACTGTAATTTAAACGCAATTTTTAAAGGGCGGTAAAATGAACTAAAGTGCTTTGGAATTCTTTTCTGCTTTTTTTTTGGCCTTTTTTCTATGTTCGTCAAGAAAATAAGTTCTAGTGAGAAGAGAGATAACGAAAATATCTGCAAATACTATGTTAAATATTGCTTTTAATTTTAATTAACATTAATTAAATTTTTATTGAAATGATATTCAATTATTTTATGTGAAATTACTCCACTAGTTTGTTATAATTATTAATACAAAGATCGAATATATACAGTACAGATACAGTGAATAGCGACATCTCTCGCCAGGACTGGTAGCTGTAAAGGTACTAACTGGGTGATATATCTGTAATAGATTTCTCATAGATGGCGCTACGACAAAAAAGTCGTTGAAAGACCAAGTACAAAAGACACGACGCAAGCACATAGAAAAATTCGTGAGGTCCGTTGGTTCGTTCCGTGGCTTAGTTGGTATAGCGTCTGGAACGGTATGCAAGAAGACGTCGGTTCGAATCCGACCGGATCGAAGGAATTTTTTCTGAGTGTTTTTTCTGAGTGTTCTATCTTTGTATTATTAATTAACATTGTTTTTACTTTTTCTATCAAGTATATACCTACTTCTGTTTAGTCTTCTATTATTTCCTGATATTGTTTAAGAAAATCACTATATAAGCCTCGGCGGGAACGGTAATAGCTTGACTCGTATTAATACAAGGCCGAGCGCCAGCGAGTGAGCGCCTTATACTCGTCCAGTAATCCCTTACTTCCCGGCCTCTGCAATAATGCACTAATTTTTTACCCAGCGAATTCATAAGTAACATTACGCTCTTCCATCGCGCATACAAAGTAACCGCGAGGGTTGTTATTGAACATTCCAATAAACTTCACGAAACTTTGCTCCGCTGTTACATCACAGAAAACATTACAAGTCAATAAGTGATTGCCATCCGTTGCCTAGCAAAAAGTTTAACAATACACTGAACCCTTATCAAAGCTGCAAAGGTACCGTTTTGTACTGTCGGTCACGTGCGTACCTTTCTTAACAAAAACTTCGGGAGTCACAAAAGTATACTGGATTACAAACTCCTGACGATCAGTTTTATGTAGAGCCTTTTTATATGTATACATTTCTATCATTTAGGCGTATCAGAACTGAATACAAACATTATAGCGATTCTCTTACACACCTTTAAGAATAATCCCAAAGTCAAAGTCAATCGTTATTTCATAGGTAAGCAGATTACAATTGGAATAATCATATTGATTAAACTCTACTGCTCAATTGTAAGGCACGTTCTACTGAGAAGAATATATAATATAAGCAATAAATTCTAAGGGTTCCTCTTTGTGTATAAACATTTGTACATATTTATCATTTACAATATTTATTTCAAACATCATAGCTACCTGTGTCACTACCACGGATTTTTATCATCCGATAAATACCTTTTGGTGAAATTACAGGCACATGGGACTTGTAAAGTTAAGTCATGGTGACGGGTGCAGTGACAGTGCTCCTCGCGATTTAAAGCTCTGAGTGGCACTGCAACTGTTATGGACAGGTGTGTAGCTTACCATCTGGTGCACGGCTTGTTCGTCTGTGACTTGATATTGTATAAAAAAAGCTTTACTTTTACGTCCACCATAGTTTTGATTCTCGTAAACAGTAAATTTTTTATATTAATTGGAATCAAATTCAACCTAGTTAATTTTTATTCCTCGTATTAATGTAATGTCTGTCACTATTTTCCTTAAAAAAAATACTATTCGTCTTGACATAAATTACATTTTCATAAAGTACTGTGATGCTAGTGTCATTTCTTTAAAATTGTCTTTCAAAGACTCTCATACAATGTTAGAATTCAAAGGCAAAACAGACAACATCACGTTTCCAAAGTAAGTAACTAAAGCCCTTGTGTTATGGAAATCCGAAACAACGACGGTACCACAAACACCCAGACCCGAGATAATATAGAAAAGCTTTCTACATTGACCTGGTCGGGGATCGAACCCGGGCCACTCGACCACGAAGGTCGTCAACACAGTCAGGACGTCAACAACAAGAACATAACATTCGTGTTACTAGCTAAGTTTAGCTGGTAGCAAATATTATTAAATTCTTCTTGATATTAAAATAGTTTATTAGCAGTAGAGCTTCTTGTGAAAGAGTTCGTCCAGGGAAACACTGCCACCATACCTATTCCAGACGCCAAGGAGTTACGTGAGCATTACTGCGTTCCTGTTTTGAAGTGTTGTTAAAATCACAGGCACGTGAAACTTGGCAACGTGACAGACGTTGTAGCAGTGCCCTTCAGATTTGTGCGATTAAATCTCCAAGTGACACTGCAACTGTTGCGGATTGAAGTGTCGCTTACCACCAGCCTCACGACTTGTTCGTCCCGTTACTTATTATCATAAAAAAACAAATATTCTTTTATTTTGAGTTTCACAAAAATTTTACTTTTCGAATTTAGGCACTTTATTATTGAGGGTGCCATATCGTTTAATTATATCAACAAATTGATTTCAAAGCAGCGATTAACTATACTGTGAGCTTTGCCATATTGTGGAATTTCAAAATTGCAAATTCCAAAGACATCGTGAAGATAGATTTCTATAGCATATACTAGCGCCACCGTATCAGGCTCAAAGAATGACTGGTCAATCAATACGGACTTCCGTACACATTTAAATATCATAAAATTAACCTCATATAACATTTACACATCACTCCACTGTCACAATATAAAGTAAACTTAAATAAAAAGTTACTTAAGTCGAAGTAAAAGCAGTAGCTAAAGGCAACATGTTTACGGGAACTTGTTTACAATATACGTCAAAGTTTAAAAGCCTCGATGCATGTGCCGAGCCAACTTTATTGAGAAATGGCTTCGAGAATTGATTCTGACGTCTAAGCACGGTATAAGTATTCAACACCTATAAGGTAACATATTTTTATTTACTACAGTTTAAAATGTGCAAAAACCAGAACCAGCAACTTTTACTAAATGATAGGTTACCAAAATGAATGAGACTGCTAATTGTCTTTTCGTGATTTTCATCGCTGAAGTTATTCGTATATAATGGTATAGAATCATTTCGTAAAATACACTAAAATAAAAAATAATAAAGAAATCAATTTTACAAATAATCTTTGCAACATAATAACATTAATTACTCTCTACAGTCAAATAACTTGGTATGAGCTGTACAAAATGAACATTTAAACAAACTTACAAAAAACCACTATATAATTATAAAATAATTAATAATAATAAAATAAAATTTATTCGTTCTCTAAAAAAAACACAAACATAAAAAATACAGGTTGATCGATTATGGTGCTGCGAAAGGGATTAAGAAAATTCGGCAACGAGTTAGTTACTTTTGATTCCCACACTAGGCATGGCCAGTCCTGTATGCAACCAACAAATTCATGGATAATTGAATCATGTAATGTAAGGCGAAAATGTCTGAAGGAACAACAAGTGTTTTATTTTGTTAGAAAATGAAATTTAGTTGTCTATGTTGTAGTTATAATATTGTTTGTATTATAAATATTGTTTTAAAAAGTGTCTTTAATTTAAAATATACTATTTTAATTTAAAATAGTATATTTAAAAAATAAAGATCACTTGGTGACAACGGCTTACAGTTTTTAACTATTGTAGTCATTCAGCAATCTTGAGACTTACGCACTCAAATAATGCAATTACGCTTCAGGAACAACTTATTTTCTTTTTACTTCTACAATAAAATTAATTATAATTTAAATACGCTTCCGCTGAGGTTGGTGAATTTAGAAAGTCGGTGTATGGTTATGAAAGTGCAGTGAAATTTCTTGTTATCGCGTGCTAAATTTAATAAACAAACGACCACTACGCACATAAATTCAATTATCACAGGAGTATTGAATACCACGCTGTTTTTCTACCACGATATTTTGTTTTTAAATTACTCTATTGGTTTATTATTTAATACAAGGATTCGAACTAGCGTCTTCAGCATACCGTACCTGATGCTCTCCCAACTAAGGAACAAACCAGAATTTTTCTATAATTATGGTTGGTGCAGATCTTTGTTTTTCGACGACTTTTTCACCGTAGCGCCACCTGTGATAAATCTATGAAAGTTTTTCGTAACTCTCTTTTGATTATCTTACTTGTGACATGACTTACTGTATTTAAGTTTGTAATACTTACACCGTGATAATACTAGGCCACTTTCGAAAATATCTTAGTTCTCTTTCGCAAGCAATTTTAAACCATGATTTAAATAACGTAAAGTTACATTTTTAAATAGACTGTAATCTTACACCTTATTATGTTCGATTCCAAAATGGTCTCCTTTGAGCAACGCTATGGGCTGAAGTATAAAAAGTCATAAGAATGCATTTTTGTCGTTCCACCAAATCCCACTACGAATAGGGACTTTTTAAAACAACTTCCGGGGTTTCAAACTTCTAGACGTCACTTTAAATAGCATGAACAATTCTATACAAACTTGCGTCACAAATTTGTATAGAAAGAAAATTTAAATTTTAAACAGTAAGTGTTGTTTGCTGTGATAGAATTACTATTTTGAGACGTTCTAGGTTGTTTACATCCAGGTAGAATCGAAGAACGTAAAGCAAATTAAATTAATTAAATTAAATTAATTAAGCCCATTAAATTTCCTCCAAAGAATAAATGGATAGCGTTGTATCGAAACAACCAATAGGTTGTCTTTATTCTGACTTCTCGTAGTCTCTAAGTGAAATAACATAGTCCTATTTGTTATAATTATTAATACAAAGATCAAACACTCAGAAAAAACACTCATAAAGATTTCTCATAGATGGCGCTACGACTAAAAAGTCGTTGAAAGACCAAGTACAAAGACACGACGCAAGCACATAGAAAAATTCGTGAGGTCCGTTGGTTCGTTCCGTGGCTAAGTTGGTATGGCGTCTGGAACGGTATGCAAGAAGACGTCGGTTCGAATCCGACCGGATCGAAGGAATTTTTTCTGAGTGTTCGATCTTTGTATTAATAATTATAACAAACTAGTGGAGTAATTTCACAAAAAATAATTGAATATCAATTCAATAAAAATGTAATTAATAGTCCTATTTATTGGTTGTTTAATAAAGACGGGTGTTCTTTTATCTTCTCTGTCATTACATTGTATTTCAGCCGTCAAGCAATAATGTGAGCCTTACTGCGTTCCGGTTTTGAAAGGATAAGGTGCTGGTGAAATTACACATTAGTTTCATTAGTTTCAGGGTTATGGGCGCGGTGTGTCTCTCAGGCGTTACCGATTTAAAGTTTTGAGTGGCACTGTAAGTGTTACGGGTATTCTTGTCACTTACCACCAGGTGTACGACTACTTCGTTCCGTCACTTAATGTATTTAAAAAATATGCTTGTAGTAAAATTTCATATTAAATCAAAATTATCAAGATAGTGAATTCGCTGTACAATGTTAAGACTGCCTAACATAGGCGTGGCGGGGAGATGAAAAATCACAGATGACTTTTTTTATTGCGCAAGGCACTACTCGAGGGACCGGACAGTTATACACAAAAGTGTCTTCGTTGCAATAAAATATGAAAAAACAAACAAATTATTTTTGAACATAGACATTGCAACAATATTATATACATTTGGAATACATTGGGTACATGGCAACGGTCAAAAATGAACCAACCGGAATTTGGTTATCTGTACTTTACAAGAAAATTATTTTACGGTAACTACCACAAAATACATATAATTTTTCATATGGTTACTCGACCTATGATACTCAACGGCCCCTGTGGTTGAATGACTTGCACACCGGTTTTCATGGTGTCACATCTCAGAGGTCCCGGGTTCGATCCCCGGCCAGATTTGTGTAGAAAACTAACTTTGATATATTGTCCCAAGTCTGGGTGTTCGTGGTACCGTCAATGTTTCCGATTTCCATACTTAATAATTTTCCTAAGGAACCCATGTTCATTTTTACTTACCATTATATTCAATTATTAACCGACTTCAAGAAAGGAGGAGGTTCTCGATTCGACTGAATGTTTTTTTTTTGTATGTATCTTACGCGATAACTTCGGGTTTTTTTTGTGAATCGATTTTGACGATTCAATTTTTGTTGGAAAGAGGGTACCTCACTAGTGCTTCCATTTAGAAAATGTTCCACTTCTAAGGGTGGCAAACTACGGGATCAATGACTTTTGAGGTCGGTTTTTCTAGTACTCTGTGCTGAGGTTTTTAGACTATTTTTGTGAAATTACTCCACTACTTGTTATAGTTATTATAGCAAAGATAGAAACACTAAGAAAAATGCATGCGACCCAGAGGATTCGAACAGGCACCGTCAGGTAATCCGTGCCAGATGTTCTGCCAATGAAGCCACGGTACGATCCAGCAGACCTTATGAATTTTTTTATGTGTTTGTTGCAGATCTTTGTTTTAAACGATTTTTAGCTGTAGCGCCATCTGTGTGACAATTATTTCTTCACTCAAACAGGTACCTTTTTTAGCTACCACCAGCCGACTAGAGATGTCGCTTTAGTAATTGTAATTTCTAAGTTTGTTGAATGTCATGATGTTTTATCGATTTTTAATAGTCGTTTATTAACAATTAATCACTTATCAATATTTGAACTAAACATGGCATTGCTATTCCTGCGCACGTTGCACTTTATTTCATCTTTGGTTATGACAAATCTTTATTTAATGTAAAATTAAGGCAGTAGTACGTTAAATACTATAGTAAACAATTATAACTGAATTTGGGTATTTTGTTTGTTTTTAAAGACAAAAATTATGTCACAAAAATAAAAAACTGTAGAGAATAACACTTTTGGTCATGACCTTCCAATTAATTCAATAGATACAGTCGGCCACACCGTTCTGTTTATAGATTTTGTCGGTAACTGTACTTCGTCTCGTGGCTAATGTACAATGAACTGACAACGTTCATTTATACAAAAGACTTTTTTCCTTCTCTTTTTTCTTTTGATAAATGTTCTCTTTGAAATGTCATCAAGTTGTAAGTGAAACAATGAATGGGGTCCTTAATGGTAAAGTGTATTTAGGGGTACTGGAGGGTGGAAACGGTACTTTAGGAGTGAACCAAAACGTTTTGCTGTGAAAATGGTGCTATTTTTAACCAACTGCGAAAACAGGAGGAGGTTCGTAATTAGACTGAACGTTTTTTTTATAACTGCATTTGTTAACTGATTTTGACGATTCTTTTTTAGAGGGTACCTCAGTAGCCTATTTACGTATGAAGAAAATATTCCACCTCTAGGGTTATGGTTTTTTATGATAACTCATAAAAATATTTTATCACCTAGCTTAGCAGACGACAGATTTAAACCTTTAAAGATTTGAACCTTCTTCTTCACCCATAAATTCCGAATTTCAGAGCTGCAAGCCCTTATTCGAACCCGCCACTTCTGCTTGACTATCACGACTTTACCACTCCCAGTAAAACGATGAAAGTATGAATAATTCGCTCAGCAAGACTTTTTCTCTTATTTGGAGGGTAGACTTCAATTTTACGCGGACTGAGCGCGAATATTAAAAATTAAACTTAATAAGCAAAACCCTGCTTTCTGCTTACAAAGAGAAATAAATTATTTTGATGCTCGTACTACATTTTTTTACCGCGTTTGCGCTGGTTTAGTGGAATACAAAATTAATTTTGTGTTACAAGTAGACGAGACCGAAAAGCGGCTGTTTAAAGCGACATATGCGGGGTGGATTATGGTTTAGTTAGTAGTAGAGCTCCTTATGAAAGAGATCGTCTAGGGAAGTATTGCCTCATTAGCCTTACCTATTTCTGCATTTATTCGACACGTATTTAACCGCGCGCACGCCGCGCAACGACCGCGTGCATCTAACTGTCATAGCAAAGTACTCTCTTTTTATTAACCGACTTTTTTTTTTTTTTAAACCCTGGACAAACTCTTTCACAAGGAGCTCTATAGCTAGTAAAAAAAGTTTGAATAATAAAGCAAAAAAAAAAACAATTGTCTCACTATTGTAATACCTATACATAATTCAGAAACTCACAGCAAGCAAATAAAAAAATTTTCTTTTAAATTTATTTTCAATTCCATAGACTAACTTCTTGGCGAGACCGGACAGTTTGCTAAAGGAAATAATAAAAACGAAGTGATAAAAATGATACCACATTTTCAATTACATTTTAACGGGTGACAGTGCGGACGTATGGTTGTGAAAAGTTGTACACTTTTCTTTTGCAGTTATTTCTTTAACTGGAAGTTTCGATGTGAGGAGCAGCAGCTGGATTCTGAAAAATACCAAAATAAGTGATAAAAAAATTAATAACAGATGTTAAGAAAATCATTGAATTTATGTAAAGAAAAATAAAAATTAATGTTAGATAATTGGGAATAATGTTTAAGGCGAGCCACCGGAGGTGAAACGGGAAAAACTGTTTTGCTAGATCAAATGGTTTATGTGTTTACTATTAAATAATGGTTTTACAAAATATATACGATACACCGAAGGATATAGTCTCAAGAATATGTTAATTTGTCATACGATAAGATGTACTTTACCCGATCGTGCATAATGCCAAAAACAAACTGAAATAAACGTCTAAAACGAATTATTTAAGAATGTAACAGAATCACATAACATGCAATACAAATTAGTTCCATCACTCACCGCTAGATGGCATTGGCGTCGACATCGCAAATTCGGCGATTTGAACATAATTGGAGGAGCCTACCACAAACCTCGTACGCATCTAATACTGCTTCTTTATTGGAACAGCGCTTTTGATCGTTTGTAACTAGCGTTAGGTACTAACCTAACGCTAGTTATTTAAGGGTATTGTATACCAACCAGCCAGTGGTATTTGGAACGGTGTAGGGGGCTTCCGTTACGTGTTGTCTAGGGGGAGTAGTTTAATACTGTTGTACATAATTACTGTGGTGTTGTAATTCTGTTACACCTACTATATCAAGCAAATAAACTTGTACTATACGGAAGAAAATTTAGTTTCTACTGTCACACGTACTACGCTTTACTACAAGAATAAAATGTCTAACTTTGTACATAATTTTAATATGGAGTTATTTTTCTTTAAGTACTACAGAGAACCTGGTAAATTTTGATTTTCAACTAGGTATAAATTCACATTTATCTCAAAACTGAAAATTGCCCAGCGGAATGCTGCACCGTTAGTCGCCATCGGGCGCTTGTTAATGTCGACTCTGTGTCAAATTTTCTCTGTGGCTGCGCCGTTGTGTATCATTTTCAGTTCTCTCTAATTTATTTATTACATTTATTAGTTAATAATATTTATTTTAAGTACTTTTTCTCATCGCACACAAAACGCAACTCAAACGCATATAACATGATATTATGGCAACACTATCCTCACTCGCACCCGCTCCCCGCTACCTCAAAACTGACGTCCGAGTACAAAAACTTGAGTGTACGCTAGTGATAATCAGAATAATTTATAAAAGGCTCATTCAATAATATTAAATCCGCTTAAGCTTATATACGCGACCAAAAAGTGAAGACATCGTAGTGAGAACATAAGAAAACCTTGTACATTATATTAAACTCAAATGCTGGACGTGCAGGTGTCTTCACGCGGTAAGTCCTAGCCCCTCCACTCTACCTATTCTGATTTCATTCTTATCAGAGAGGCAACCCCCACACCTCACCTATTATAGTCCACGCTCGCGTCCAAATACCTCACCTTAACTGCCTCTGTGATGGAATGGTTACCATACTGGTCTGCCACGCAAAGGTCCTGGGTTCGATTCCCGGACCGGGAGAAATGTTTGTACAGCATACATTCATTTCTCTCGTGACTTTGGGTGTAATTTGTGGTTGTCTATGTGTGTGTCCATGGCGCCCGCGACACAGGGTTTTCCGTACTGCGGGGTATGAGTGTGTGCGTTAAAAAAATAAATGATAAGAAAATCAAGAGTGAATGCTAGGAAATTAAGAATTAATGTTAAGAAAAATGACAGTGGATTTTGCCTCGACTCATAACGGCTTAAATTTTCCTTTTTCAGCCACTTGGACGAAAACCTAAAACGAACAAGAGAAAGTCGTCAACATTTTTCCCAGTTCTTGGGAAGACAGAAGTACATTGGAGTGGCTATATATTTCGTTTAGAGAGCCCTCGCCTGTGGCGCCGCCTGCGGATGACGGCCGGAATTATTGCTCTTCAGAACAAGTGCTATGTGTCAGTATTTTCAGTTTTATTGCTTTGAAAAAACCCGGAGAACAGTTTGAGTGTGCTACGTTGTTTCGTAGCACGTAGTTTTAAGCTTGTAGCGTTGTAGCTTGCGTCGTAGCTTCGTAGCGGCGTATACGTTACATATATGTAATAAGTAGAGAACATGTAATTTTAAGTATTTATTTCATATTTATAATGTAATGTTATATAAAGTCCCATGTTCCTGTAATTTTACCAGCACCCTTACCGTTCAAAACCGGAACACAGTGATGCTGACTTTAATGCTTGGCGGTAGAAATAGGTAAGGTGGTTGTACTTCCCCGGACGAACTCTTTCACAAAGAACTCTACCGCTACAAAATATGCTGTCTAATATTGTTTAATATTGACTATACTATGTGTTTTTAACTACAAAGAAGAACAGCACTTAAAGAAGCACCCTAAAAGCAATGTCTGAAATTTTTTCCCCCCGAAAAAAATTCCTCGAAATTTTCCTCAATGCAAAAGGAAACCGTGTTTGGTAGATGTTCAATTGACGATGTAGAGTCGCATTAGCCAAATATATTCATGAGATGTTGGTGCGGTGAAAAATATTAAGCCTTGTTTAAGGGAGCTTATAAAAAACATTTGGGTTATACGTGAACGCCTTTATATCCATGGATTTAAATAAAATCTTGTAAAAAAATAGTAAGAGTGGAATCAACATCACGGGTATTATTGTCGATTCATACTTAAAGAACTGTGTAAAAATTTTGCAAAATGATTATGTTTCTGGTTTGACAGTATTGGTTTTTGTTTGTGACGATGCGACCTCCTCCATCGTCGTCTCGCCTTTTCATAACCTTTTCTCTGGATCCTGGCCACTTATTTTCAAATTTTGTATGTTCTCTAATTCCGCTGCCTCGTCATTCTCGCTTTGTTTGGTTCCTATCCTAAATCATGTACCAATTTTAATACCACTTAAACCTAGTATATTTGTATAATTCGGCCCTTTCGAGGTAAGTTTGCCTCACGATTATTCAGTTTAACTAGGGAGTGTATTTTAATATTGTACCTGTTTTTTATACCTTTTTTGTTACAGCCTTTCTTTTTTCTTTCGCCATAAGTTCTATAGTAAATTCTTGGACCGAGTTATCTATTATTATAGCTCCCTATTGGCTGTTTGCAACCTTTTCATGTTTAACAGCAATTATGCAGAAAAGAGAAGCTGTACCCGTTAGACTTTGTTTTTGTAGCTGGTACAATGATATTTACATAGCTGTATAGTGGTATTTATACAATCTTTTTTTAATGGTACTAAATAACAGGATGACCAAGTCATGCGCCTAGTGGCAAGCGATGCGCTTCTCTACGACAGTTGCAGTGCCACTCAGTTTTAAATCGCAAAGAACTAAGGGGCTCAACCACTGCCCGCCACCGTGATACATAAGTTGACAAGTCTCATGTGCTTGTGATTTCACCAGCACCCTTACTGCTCATATTACTGCTTGGTGGCAGAAACAGGTAAGGTGGCAGTACTTCCCTGGATGAACAGTTTCTCACGGAACTCTATTGCTACTAATAATCTATTGACACATCTCTTGACGACATTTTTCATATTAGACAACATCTGTGATACAATAGTTGGAACAGTAGGGTTCGATTCCCGGTAGGAGCAATTTGGGAAATAAACTTTTCTCAAAGTCGAAGACAAATAATCATTATTCCATATGTAAAATTTTTACACTTGAAAACGTCAATTTTTTAAGCTACTGCATATTCACTACGCTGATCTGAACGAGCAAGAAACTCTAGGCATTGCTCTTTTCACATAAAGTTAAATGTTATGGAATAGACTTTGAATCATAATTCTGTGGTAACTCATGTTGTCTTTCATACATCACTATCTAACACATACTCTTAAATTTTGTAATACGACTTTGTGAATTGGTTTTGGTCTGTGTGTTCTAGGAAGTGACCTAGACTGAATTCCGCTGCTTCGGTACTCATTGTATAGGAATTCCCTAGTTTGAGACTAGGCAATTGGTGTGGTTATATAATGGCAGTTAGTAGCAGTATTGCTCCTTGTAAAAGAATTCGTCCATCGAAGTTACTACCACCTTGCCTATATCTGCCGCCAAGCGGTAATGTGAGCTTTACTGCTTACCGGTTTTGTAGGGTAAAGATACTGGTGAAATTACAAGTGCATTGAACTTGACAACTTATGTCTCAGAGTGACGGGCGCAGTGGCAATACCCCTCAGATCTTTGCGACAGGCGTGTCGCTTACCACCTTGTTCATTCCGTCATTTTAAAAAAGGTACTCTTGACTTGATCTTTTTTAGGAGGTCCATAATTGGTTCATGGAATGTTCGTCGTGGCCAGTTTGTATCAAGTAAAGACACCAAAACCAAACATTTTCAAATAAATTCCACTACAATATTTCAGATACCAGAATCCAATATTCATGCAGTCGACGTCGGTGATACATCATATTTGAACTCTGAGCTCCAACCATCCTTTAAAATGCCCAATCAATCATATCAACAGCACAATACACAGTTTTCGCATTAACGGCAAAAATAATATTCTCAACCCCTGAGGCTAGGGCAGATAAGAATTTCATTACGTGATGCGAGACTGTGAAAATGTTTATTTTTAAGATCGACTGCTTGGCGGGAGCTTAATAAATACCGGATGTCCTGCAAATACAAATGAATATTCGAAAGCACGAGAGCCTAGATAGAAGTAGGTAGGTGAATTAGTTAGAAGAAGCTTTTGTTTCAGCTAGTAAATACTACTTATAATTATTAATACAAAGATTGAACACTTAGAAAAAATTACTCCACGATAAGGTTGAATTTGAACCAGTGTCGTCCTACAAAGACGCTATGCCAACTTAGATGCTATGGCTGACGCTATGTATATATATTGCGAATTCAGCCGGATCGAAAGCTTTTTTCAAGTGTTCGATCTTCGTGTTAATAATTATAACAAACTAGTGGAGTAATTTCACAATAATAATTGAATATCATGTTGGTGAAATATACTGGCATTCAATAAACTAGATTACTACTAATAATATTAATAATAATCAATACTTAATAAATATAGTAAAATTTTATTTATACGTAATTTACACAAGTAGATACACATATATGTTATAATGTAGTGTATACATATTGTGACGGGCTTGGCTCTTAAATCATTGGTGGATGGAAACAATTGGCAAGGTTGTTTACCTACAAACCATGTATTTGCGAGATCAGACTTAATGAACTATAACACAAAAGCTGAAGAAAGACTAAGTAGAATGATAATGTTACAATTACAGCAAAATTCCAAATATTTTTTTTTTTTATATAAAACATAAGTACACCTTTGAACTCCATCTCACCTGATGGAAAGTGACGATGAGGTCGACGATACACGCCTAAATAATGCCTATTCACTCTCGCCTTGAAAAGGTCCAAGTTATCGCGTTCGGGGAACAAGTCCGCAGGGAATTCTAGTCACTAGTCGCACGCCATATACATGTGGAAGATACGAAATACTTAAGATACAATGTATAATAACGTTAGTAGGAAAGCATAAGGTTACGGCAAACGCGAATTGTTCAATCTTTAAGTTATGAATAACACTATCCAAAACAAAAACTTTTAAGAAGAATTTAAAACGAATAAAATTATAAAACTATAAAATTATAAGTCGTATTCTAAAACTCTATTCAATGCTCAAGCCAGGATTGCATTGGCAACACAAGCACTGGAAATACGACTCTAATGGCAGGGACTTGAGTATGATATCAAGTGCTTTAAACCATACTCAAATCCTAACTTGAGCATTGAGTAGAGTTCTAGAATACTCTGCGACTCTTAGGGTCGTATTCCAGAACTCTACTCAATGCTCAAGTCAGGATTTGAGCAGATTTGAGTATGATGAGTATGATTTTACTCACTGGAAATAGCACTATTGGCTATGATTTGGGTATGATTTCTAGTGCTTTGAATCATACTCATGTCATGACTTGAGCACTGAGTAGAGTTTTAGAATACGACCCTTAATCTTGTAACAGCCAGAATAAATAAAAACAAAGAAAATGAGAACATACAAAAATCAAAGTTAAGCTCATAAGAAAAAAATTAAAACAAATAAAATTACATAAATTACAATAATCTAATTAAAAAAAATGAAACAAAGATAATAAGAAAACAAAAGATTAGGTCTGAAGTTTGAACTCACAGTCGCCAACATTGAAGTCCACTGCTCTACCACTAGACCATCTGTACTTTGACAATATGTATTTCGCAACTACATTATGTCACACAATGTCTATTAAGGTTCTCAAATTAATTGCAATTTTTTACACTATTCGTAATACGTAATACTATAAGTTTCCGGAATGAATAAGAAAAAAACTACTATAAATGGTCAGAAATGTATTTATTGTTTCTCAAAATATTCTCCGTTACCGTTAATGCACTTTTTCATACGAATGTACCAATATTGAAAACATTTATGCGACTCCTCCGTGGCAATCTCTGAAACATATTTTTTATATTCCTAGACAGTCTCTTCAGGTGATGAAAATCGTTGACCGCGTAATTGGTTCTTAATTTTTGGAAATAAATAAAAGTCACAAGGTGCCAAGTCGAGACTGTACGCGGGATGGCTCATAAGGTCAACGTTGTCCATCGTCAAAAATTCATTTGTCTGTTTGGCCGTGTGAGAACTGGCATTATCGTAGTGCAAAATGATACGGCGTTTACGGTTATTTTTACGGAGTTTGTCAATAACTTCCGGCAAACAAATGGTCGTGTACCAATCACTATTCACGGTATAACGATTCTCCAAAGCAACAGTAGCCACGTGTCCAGTTTTATTAAAAAAACTTTTTCGAACGAAAACGATTTCGACTCATCTTCAAAGACCCTTACGCTCGATGCTGCTTTGTTTTGGGATCGTAACTATAAACCCATGTTTCGTCACCTGTTACTATGTCCCACACCAAATTTTACGCCCTTTCGTTGAATCTGGTAAGCATGGCATTGCACCAAGTGAGGCGATCCGTTTTTATGCCTCAGTCAAATTGTGTGGGATGAAGTGACGGGCGAACAAGTTGTGCGCCTGCGCCTCGTGCACGACTTGGTATGATAAAAAAAAAGAAAAATCTGCAAAGCAATTTAATGATGTATGTGAAGTTGGCAATACGTATTGGGCCTGCGTAGGAACTACAGTCCAATTCCTCGCATTGTGAGACGAGACCTGTTGTCGGCAGTGGGACTACATATTATATAAGCTTACTATTATTATTATTTTTAATTTTCAATGGCATGGCAATCATGAAAACCTAAGTAGTCGTGTAAAACATTTTCTTGTCTGTAGTCGAACCTGTTTTCCACTCAAAAACTTGAGTTATTTAGAGGATCTTACAATTTTTGGACTGCTCTCAATGCGTAACAAGGCTTGAAAAACATCCCGTAACGCTTTGAACAAGCAAAGTAAATACGAGCGCGATGATTAACCACGCCTCTGGTTTTTATTCATTTTTCTACATTCTGTATTCATGCCTCTGAATGTATTCATGGAGTTTTCCTTACCAAATAGGGTTACAAGTGTTAGGAAGTACTTTTTTTTTGTAACTAGTATTTTATCACCATTTAATAGTAACTGTTATGTTGTGTGTGCCACTCAGAGCTTTGGAGCGCAAAGATCGAGAAACATGAAGTTGACAAATCTCATGTCTATAGTATACTAGAACTCGTACACTTCAAAAATCGTAAGATACGAGTAGTAATGCTCATATTACTGCTTGGCGGCAGAAATAGACGACCTTTGCCGAATGCAGCATTACTATGTTCTGGTTTTGTAAGGGTGCTGGTGAAATTACATGTACATGGGACTTGTCAACTTATGTCTCAGGGTTACGGGTGCAGTGGCAATGCCCCTTAGATCTTTGCGATTTAAAGCTCTGAGTGGCACTGCAACAGTTATGGACAAACGTGTAGCTTATCTTCAGGCGTACGACTTGTTTGTCCCGTCACTTGATATTATAAAAAAACCATTCCTTTCTTGTACGTCTGGTACGTCACCTTGAGTAACAATCGGCAAGGACCTTACGCCGATTGGCAAGCCCTTTCCCCACAATGGCATGTGTTAGCAAATTCTCAAGTAAAGACTTGGGTAAGTAAGGTAACACTTAAGGCACGAAAGAAAACAGCTTAACGAGTTGTTAGCGTAACGAATACAAATTAGAACTTGTATCGATTATTGTCATACCTTAAACGTAATCGATTCGGACTTATTATTATAATTGAAAGGTTTTAAAATTTGCATTCGTACTCAGAGTTGTTACATGTTTTAACATACTTTTTACGTGTAACAGTGGTGTCTACCGCTACTCGAAGTCCTAGTTCCCTAATGTTGTCATTAGGAAGTTGTTATCCAAATTATACTTATCAGTAACGATTAAATTTCTATCATTCTTCATGATTCTAACGTGAGGCTATTGGCTAAAAGATTGGCCAAATAATAGAGGGTACTTTAAAGACGCATCGGGTACAATAACACTCCTTACATCAGCTATAATGTTTTGAATTTTTAGATTGCCCTCTGAATACACTATTGAATTTACTACTCCTCCAAAACTAACATAGGATGTATTTGAGTAGCATCCCAAGTACCAAAAGTTCCTTTAGCATCAGATCCTATTACTAAAGTCAGTTTGCTTTTCATACATTTTTGTCTGCAAAATTTACATTTAACGAGTTCGCTTTTTT
>NW_020655950.1:0-29798 GCF_003589595.1 Hyposmocoma kahamanoa
TACTACTAAATTTGAATTTTTGAATATTTCGTTTTCTGAAGTCCTTACAAAGGTTCTTAGGTTTTACCCACTCACACACACACGCACGCACGCACGCACGCACGCACGCACGCACGCACGCACGCACGCACGCACGCACGCACGCACGCACGCACGCATGCACACACCCATGTAGACACTCATGAAATTTAGTAGCAGTAGAGTTCCTTGTGAAAGAGTTCATCCAGGGAAGTACTGTCAGCTTACCTATTTCTACGGCCAAACAGTATTGTGATCATTACTGCGTTCCGGTTTGGAAGGGTAAGTGTGTTGGTGAATTACAGACACATGGGACTTGTTAACTTATATCTCAGGGTGACGGGCGCAGTGGCAGTGCCCCTAACATCTTTGCGATTTTAATGTCTGAGTGGCATTGCAACTGCTATGGATAGGCATGTCGCTTACCACCAGATGCACATCTTTTCGTCCCGTCACTTAAGACGTGGGGCGCACTAAGTTTCAGGAATGAATAAGAAAAAAAATACCTACTATATATGGTCAGAAATGAATTTATTGTTTCTCCAAATATTCTCCATTAGCGTTAATGCACTTTTTCATACGAATGAACCAATTTTGAAAATATTTATACCACTCCTCCGTGACAATTTCTGAAACATATTTTTCATACTCTTCGACAGCCTCTTCAGGTGATGAAAATCGTTGACCGCGTAACTGGTTCTTAATTTTTGGAAATAAATAAAAGTCACAAGTTGCCAGGTCGGGACTCTACGCGGGATGGCTCATAAGGTCAACGTTGTTCACCTTCAAAAATTCATTTGTCTGTCTGGCCGTGTGAGAACTGGCATTGTCGTGGTGCAAGATGATACGGCGTTTACGGTTATTTCTACGGAGTTTGTATATAACTTTTGGCAAACAAATGGTCGTGTGCCAATCACTATTCACGGTACAACGATTCTCCAGAGCAACAGTAGCCACATGTCCAGTTTTATTAAAAAGAGAAGCAATCATCCGCTAAGAGGCACTTCGCACGCGCGCCTCTTTGGTTGGTTTCGACTCATCTCGAAAGACCTATACGCTCGATTGCTGCTTCGTTTTGGGATCGTAACTATAAATCCTTGTTTCGTCACCTGTTTCTATGTCCCACTACAAATGTGACGCCCCTTCGTTGAATCTGGTAAGCATGCCATTGCACCAAGTGACGCGATCCGTTTTTTGAGCTTCAGTCAAATTGTGTGGGATCCACCGAGAGTACAGCTTTTTCACATCCAAATGTTGACTCATGCCTATGCCTAAAGATGCCCGAAACTCATGGTATTGATCACACGGCGCACAGCATCGATGTTTTTGTTGTTCACAGCAGTGTACGGGCACCATCACGAAATTCGTCACTGAGATTCACACGGCCGCGTTTGAATTCTGCAAAGCAGCTATAAATAGCCGTCTTGCATGGTGTTTCATCGCCAGAAGCAGTTTGAAGCCGAACGAAGCTCCGCTGAGCTCTTAAATCACACTTAAAGTCATAGAAAATCATACTACGAAAATTTTCACGAGCTAACTCCATGGTGATGTAGACAACCAATTTCTAAAATGACACCACAATGTAAAAACAAGTGACAGGCAGTTCCATTTTCAAATGTTGTAATTACTTTTGAAATATTGTTTATGTAAGTGCCCAGTTCCGGAAACTTATAGTGCGCCCTATGTATTATAAAAAAAACACTCTTTTTATCAATACGGTAATACATTTTCTTTCAATTCCTCCGTCAAACAAATGGTGTCTCTCTCTTAACAGGGTCCTGACAGGATACAGACGTCATCATGAGTAACCGCTACATTTATGCTGAGTCATTGCCTTTTCACTGCTATGACTGTCGAGAATGAAATGAGATTGAATTATTTCATTGAAAATTTGTTAGATATTTGGTTTTATACGTATATAACACGAGAACTATGTATTTTTCCCATTGTTACCATTATTTGGTTGTATGGAGACATATAATTTTTTTTAAGAAATCTATTTTGAAATGTTATTACTTAATTTTCTTATGAACAAACATTATATTACATTAGAAGTAATTTCACAAAAATCATTCATAAATAAATAACGCACACACTCAACACAGCCCTGCACTAGAGAAACCCTGTGTCGCGGATTGCCATGGACACACACGCAGACAACCACAAACTCACGAGAGAAATAAATGTAGGCGATACAAATATTTCTCCCGGCCCGGGAATCGAACCTGGGACCCTTGTGTGGCAGTCCGGCATGGTGACCGTTCGGCCACGGAAGCAGTTAATAATTGAATATCATGGTGGTCATACATCATAACAAACAACAACCTTAAAAAATATAATTTTTCTTCAATTTACAAGCAAACGAGGCGTTTAATTACAAAACCGCAATTGATATTGAACTCAAATGTGAATGAGAATTATTGTGAGTATAACCTTTTATTAATAATTTTATCAAATGAAATATTTACACTTTTCTAAGTTCTAAGAAATCGGATAGATTTCAAATCGATTGTATTGTAATTAATTGCGCATGACATTGTACCTATTTAGTATATATAATCTCAGTAGAGAGTACAAAAAAAACCGACCTCAAAAGTACGTGTATTTGCTAAGTTTCATTGAAATATCCCCTAGTTCGTCACTATACAGGACTTGACATTGGAGATAATAAAAATAGGTTCTCACTACGACACTACACAAAGTATATTGAGAGAAAACGCCTTGAATTGGAGAAATAGCAAAATCAACCATTAAAGTAATTGCTCCTAAATTAAAGTTAGGCGCTATTTATAAAAATGAATCTTCATGCCTGAACAGCCACCCTTCGAGGTGGATGATTTTCTTCAAAATGAAATGGGACCACTATGGAAGTACCCCCTTTCCAACAAAAAAATAATCATGAAAATCGGTTCACAAATACCGGAGTTATCGCGTAACATACGTACAAAAAAAAAGAAAAAAAAAAAGAACATGCAGTCGAATTGAGAACCTCCTCTTTTTTTAAAGTCGGTTAAAAATACGTCTGCTGTGTTGCGGGTCCACACAAAATCAGTATCGTAGCACTTAATGATACGACATTAGTGGATGGCTGAGTACGTAATAACACTGCGTAGATTCTGTTATTCCAATTTTGTTACTTAATTTATTTCAAAAAATTAGTCGAATTATTTATTAATAAGTATTGTTTAATTGTATCATATCATGTCTTTAATCATACTTCATGTGTTCATACTTCATGGCGATTCTGAGGCAAGTTAAACCACGGTTAAGCTGACACCAGATTGCACCATACCGCTACACGACGCTGACAAGTGCACTTCGTATAGGTAGATTAGTTTTTTTTTTATATTATTATTATATTTTTGTTAGTCCTTAAGGTATATATTATATGGAACATGTTGCCTGATTTCAATGAATAAATAAATTTTAAAAGTGCGTATGTACTGTGCTGTAATTTGTTAACGGAATAAACAATTTTTCTTTCTTCACACATGATGCGGTCGCAGCTATGCAATGCAATTTACGTACACAAACACATGATCACGATTACTACAATATGAAGTAAGAAACGAAACTACTTTTTCGGATGTAAATCGCAAATATTTGTTTTCACAAACAAATGTTACGGTATAAAAAAAAAAACAAATATAAGCAACTGAGAACCGAAAAAATAGATACATTTCAAACAGGATTAGTTTAGGATGTTTTGCTACGTAAGTACTCATGTTAGTGAATAAAGCTTATATCTACCCATCGAGGATATATCTAGGAATAGAGACGAAATGTATTTAATTTATTTGAAAACTATTCTGCAAAATCATTACTGTGACAACTGCGTTCCGATTGGCCAGCCCGAATTAGAAACAATTGATGGGTGTCGTCAATTGTTTCACTTCAAATAAGCAGTTTAACTGGAGCTTTGCTGTAATGGACGAAAATTGCAAAATTACATATTTAATATTTAATTACCGATGAAATATGATTCCGTTTGTTTTGTAATTAGATATTTTGCTGTTTTTCCAACACCAGCTATTGGAACAGCCCCCATTGTTAGAGATATTATCTTTATTACAATAACTGCAGAATATTTTTGAAATATGCGGAGACATACACACAGGTCAGTTACTAATTTGTTATTTCAGCACAAATGAGAGATATTTAAAAGTGATGTAAGGCCCATTTGCCTGAGGAGTTACCAGAAATATATGGCCCTTATTTCGTCTCTATTTCTGGTTATATAGTCGATGTATCTACCTATTTACCTAAAAAAATGCTTATACTTAATCAAATTCAAAATAGATATTCCGATGTCCATCTTCACAGACAAAACTTCAGCGTTTTAATGAGCGTCACGTCGCAAACTAGATTAAAATGAAACTAGCCAACCGGTTTTACCATAAATTAAACAATAATTGCGGCAAAGACTCGCTAAACCTGATTTGCAATTCATGGCAGCCTCCAGTGCGACCTTTCTATGCAATATAACTACAAAGTTACATATAATAACTACATACTTAAATGGAAAAGGAATTAAAACCTTCCCAGGCGCTGTTTTCAGATTTTAATTGACTGTAGTTTTTTATATGTATGTTACACGGTAACTCTAACTCCGTTTGTGAACTGTTCTTCATGATTCTTTTTTTGTTCAAAAGAGTACCATCATGTTGGTCCCTTTTAATTATAAAGATAATATTCCACCTCTAAACGTGGCAAACTAGGGGATGAATCCGGTTTCATGCACTTTCCGGATGTCAATAAAACTTGACAAATAGATGTAATTCCACGAGCTTTTGAGGTCGGTTTTTTAGTATTCTGTACTGATGTTATTATGATACACAGTGATACAGTGACAATGGTGATAAGCGACATGCCTGTCCATAACAGTTGTAGTGCCACTCAGAGTTTTGAATCATAAAGATCTGAGGGGCACTGCCACTGCTGCTGACAAGTCTCATGCGCGTGTAATTTCACCACCACACTTACCTTTCCGAACCGAAACACATTAATAATGTTCACATTAATGCTTTGCAGCAGAAATATGGAATAATTGTAACGTGTTCCAGATAACCACACCAATTGCATGGTTTCAAGCTAGAGAATGCTCTGTACTGTATGATAACCAGAGTAAAAGAATTCACTCCGGAGTACTACCCAGAACACACAAAACAAACTCAAAAACGTAAATTTGTTTCATCTAAATCTTGAAATTAATCCTATGGCATCATCGTGTGTATAACCAGAAATAGAGACGAAATAAGGAGCCACCCATCCCTCGCAACTTATCAGGCAAATGGGCCTTACATCACTTTTAAATATCAACTCTTGTTTGCGCTGAAATCACAAATTAGAAACTGACCTGTGTGTACGTCTCCACATATTCCAAAAATATTCTGTATTTATTGTAATAAAGAACGGGGGCTCTCTAACAATGGGGGCTGTTCCATTGTGGGATAAACAGCAAAACATCTAAGTACAAAACAAACGGGATCACACTTTATCGATAATTAAATATTAAACTGGTCGATTTGAAGTGAAACGATTGACGACACCCGTCAATTGTTTTGAACTCGGGCTAGCCAATCGAAGCGCAGTTGTCACAGTAATGAATTGGCAGAATAGTTTTCAAACAAATTAAACGACATTTCGTCTCTATTTATGGTTATACACTCGATGTATGGCATTTCCATGAAAAAAAATAATATATAAATACCAACACTGCGAGTTCTGAAGTTTTTGATTCTGAGGCAAAATACAATATTCAAAAAGATCTCTTGATGCCATATTTAACATTAATTATGTAAATAAGAAACGCTTCAATTCGTATTCAAGAAATATACCTCGGCTTTAACAAACTTAGCACGTAAGCTGAAGCTGAGTAGTCTACCCTTTCAACCGAGTTTCCGCCAACTAAGTAGATTGCCGAGTTGTCTTTGAAATGCAGAGATCTATTGAGGCCTTAGTAAAAGGCTAAAGAAGCCTCAAAAGTCAGTTCAATCGATATATTGTTAAGGCGAGGTATTCAACGCGAGCCTAGATTGGTGGTGAGGTGTGGGGGTCGCCCCTCACATTCCGCAATTCACTCGCTGTAAATGAATATGAGTAATTCAAATTCAAATTATTTATTTGCCACGCACGCATCGAGTATATAACCAGAAATAGAGACGAAATGTCATTTAATTTGTTTGAAAACTATTCTGCCTTATCATTACTGTGACAACTGCGCTCCGATTGGCTAGCTCGAGTTCGAAACAATTGACGGGTGTCGTCAACTGTTTCACTTCAAATCGACCAGTTATCTTGAGCTTTGCTATAATGGACGAAAATTGCAAAATTACAAACTTAATATTTAATTACCGATGAAATGTGATTCCATTTGTTTTGTAATTAGATGTTTTGCTGTTTTTCCCACACCACCGAATAGCACGGCACGGCATTGTTAGAAATATTATCTTTATAACAATAAATACAGAATATTTTTTGGAATATACGGAGACGTACGCACAGGTCAGTAGTTGGCCTGTCTATATTTCAGTGGAAACGAGAGTTGATTTTTATAAGAGCTGTATCGCTAATGTGTTACCAGGAATATATGGCCCTTATTTCGTCTCTATTTCTGGTTATATACTCGATGTTGCCACGTCACGAGCTCGATCACACAGATCACACATGCTTGTAAAATTTGGCACGTCAATAGCACAAAATTTCTTATCTTATCTAAGTCATTCTCTACTAACATTTAATGTATTACATAACTATGCACATGTACACACAGTTAAAGTATTAAGTAATAATAATATATTGTTATGAAATAAAATCCGGGTCTTCCTGATACATGTAGATGATACCTACTAGGAAGATCCAATCGTACACTCTAATTTAAGTTTTTGTGAAAAAGAAATAAAAACTATATTCATTTTCATTTTCAAAACGCATAATTAATAAATTATCAATAGATACGTACATTAAATGTTATAAAATAATGAACGTTTTTTTAAAAATATTCGTCAACTTTATAGAACGGATTTTCAAGTATTTTTTTCTTTCTTTTGAATTCTAACTCGGGCAATTCGGATATAGTCGGTGGCAGTTCATTGAATAATTTTAAGTTTAGACAGTAACCTTGCTTAGCAGTTGCTTTTAATCTCGTTTTTAGAACTATCAGTTTGTCTTTCTTTCTAGTATTGTAAGTGTATCTCTGATTCTTTTTAAGTTATTATTCTTTTTGTGTATATAAAATAAGAACCGGCGGAGGAAATTTGACACAGATCCGACGTCGACAAGCGCCCGATGGCGATTGACGGGGCAGCGGACGGCGCGGAGTGTCGTTAAAGCGCGTGCTGGCTACAGTTGAAAACCAAAATTTAGCAGCTTCTCTGTAAGTATGCACAAAGTTAGATACTTTATTCTCAAATAATTTGTTTTAGAATTTAACGTTAGCCTGTTTTTAGGATTATATATCATCGGTTAAAGTTACCTACATCCTGTCGTGTAACTCTTCAGCACATCTTTAGACAGTATCTTTAGGTGTATCGCATATTTTTTGTAATACCATTATTTAATAGGAAATACTTAAACCATTTCATCTGTCAAAACAGTTTTCCCGCTTTTTATTTTTTATTAATTATTTTCCAGCTCGTCGTCCCGTTTGGCCGTTGTCTAAAGCCGCTTTCATTCATATACATCACCATAATCATAATCATAAAATGACCGAATTCGTGCACTGTTGCGTAATCGTCTTGGTAAAATACTGATATAACATACGAATCGCGACAGTAATCAAGGCCCTTTATGACCTTCATCAGATTGGTGGTTCATTACCCGGCAAAACTCCCTAAACGGCTTCTTCCCGCTATTACTACTTCTGTGAGCGATGTGTACATGTACACCTAAACAATGCAAGTAAATAGGTATATGTAACTATTAATTTAATTGATATACGTAGTTTATGGCGAAATCGTATTGCGGTTGCGTAAACTTTGCGGCCTGACACGTAGTCGTCGAGAAATTCATTACACGATATTTCGGCCATTGTCACATCCGAATGTGAACAACACCGATGAAAGAACACCGATGTTCTCAGCCTAATTACCGTAGCCATTGTTTTTTCTCGCATAATATACCCAATAGCTTCGAAGTATAAACACCTTTAAGCTTAACTATCAATATGTCTAATAGCATTAGAATAGATAAAAGCAGTTTTCGAGTTATTAAGAAACAAACATTTTATGGAAACGGTAATTAGATCTAATTACCGTTGCGATAGATACGGTAATTAGAAAGTTGGAACATACGGTCGAATTGAGAACCTCTCCTTTTGTTTAAAAATATATTTAGGTAAAATATTTTTTTTAGGTAAATTATTACGGAACACGAGAGACAAAAAAAATCATTGAAATATCTCTAACAATCAATTAAAATTATTTTTTTAGTAGAGGAATGTAGTAAAAAATGCATATTTTGTGGATTTATGTATTTTTATTTTATCGAGTTAAGTCAATCCTGTTTCAAACCCCATAGTTCACTACCAGTATCTTCTGGTCTCATTATGAAGTTAAAAAACAAGTTGAATTCGTATTTTTTAACATCGAAAAACCGATGTTTTTTCTACTTTGGGTCTCACTTCATCTTAACGAATTTTTTACTTCGAACTTTTTTATCCAATATTTCGATACAACAAAGAACGCCTACAACTGGAGAGTTGTAGGCGTTTTTTGTACCTGCACCGTAAGTAAAGCCGGCCCTGACACTCCAGTCAGGGACTGGAAAGTCAGGTCCGGCTTTACCTAAGGTGCAGGGAGTGCACACAGGCGCAAGGTCTTAGTGGGCGCCGGGCATCTAAAGATCCTATATAAGTATTCTATTAAAGGTCTATTAAAGGGCGCCAGGGTATTAATTGCACCAAGATGCTATACAGGCTAGCGCCGGCGCTGTCTCCAGTCGTTCTGTGGTCGTGGTGCATACAACTGTGTACGACTATTAAGGTTCTCAACAAAAAAGTTAAACGCTACCCTCGTCAAAATTACATATATTAATAATAATGATGAGGAGCCTCCCCGCACGACGCACCATTCCTTTCTTGTAAATAATACATTTATTTGCAGAGATGTTAATGTACATAACTACCTGGTTGCAGCATGCAAATTTATATTAAATTTAAACACAAGTGTATTTTTAATATATAGACGAACCGCAATCACACCCGATGTTAATCGACGATATGATTGACAACGACTATTCAGCGTAGTCTTGAACAATCATGAATTGTACCTTTCAGGAAACACAGATGCTCGTAGTATAATATACTATTCCTTTGCCGTGTGTATTGAGGAGGGAAGCCGACCGCTTCGTGCAAATGGGTGGTACAATCAAGAGCACGTCAAGCTTGACACTTTGAACTTTGGACCGTTCTTATCGTAAGCGGCATAGAGTTGGATTTAAATCTTAAGTGTCAAACTCGACGTGCTCTTGACCCCGTACCTACATCAAGGCCATCAGGATGGAGTACCTACTCCGTAATTTTTATATGAGAGAAGAAGGAATTATGACGGTGAAACTAAATTGATTTTTTTTAATTTAAGCTGTTTATAAATAGAGACTATTTTTTTTATAGGGAAAGAAAATCTAGTTAAAAGAATTCTTTAGCGTCTTCTAATGTCTTAATTAAAGTATGAATAAAATAAATTCATTAGGTTTTTTCAAATTATAATAGCAATGTATTTAAGTCTGGAAATATCATATTTAAAAGAAACTCTAATGAGTATTTATTATATGTATGGAACCGGACTGATATCTACAACTATCAATTTCTTAGTTTCTTAGCGTTGAGCGACATCTAGCTGCCAAAAAAGGAATTTTAGTACCTACGTATGGATATGGTACACATATAGTTCACGTAATATCAAATGTACAAATACAAAACAAATACAAAATAATTTCCTCTGAACTTCACGTCACAATCCCACGGCACCATTGAGCTTCTATTAACTCTGTTTAAGGCTTCTGCAGTTTATTTTGATATAATAGTACACCGAATATATTTTATTCAATTACGTAACACATAACCTCCAAAAGTTCACACTGGAATATCTTTAGTTACTGACTTCTCAGAATAGTACCTAAACCCAAAACAAAATTTGTTCAGAAATTTCAACTCTAAATTCTGACATATTTTTCATAAACAGACGCATACAAATTATGTCAACAAAAATTATGTCCTTTCGGTTAATTGTTGTTTTTTATAGGGACCCACCACTTCCACAACTGCCTCCGCCCCTGTGCAAACCCCTAAATAGCTATTGTTCGGTGTTAGTTAATCCAGTCGCGCATTCGCTGAAGTGATTGGGCCGAAAGGACTTTTCCTAGACATTGTCTTGCGGATCACATTGAAAAGTTTATCTAGAAAATGGAGATACTCGTATTGTGTTAAAGATAACACCGCCAAAAGCACGTTTAAGACGCGTTATCTCGTAAATATTTATAAGCAAACAACTAAACTCTGAATCTAGTTACACGGTCTGTTTATCCCGAAATATAGAGTATAGATTTCTTTTGGTGACAAAAATAAACATCTTTTATATAAACATGCATATTTATCGAGCATCAATTCATAAGTCAATGGTTGAAATAAAGAAATTATAATGGAATTGAAAATCTTTTAAGAGTGTCGGCCTAAGCAATACATAATAATAACTGACCTATACAAAACACTCTCTCAAACACACACACACACACACACACACACACACACACACACAGAGAGAGAGAGAGAGAGAGAGAGAGAGAGAGAGAGACAAACATACAGCCACGCTTAAGTACGGGCGTGCACACACACACACAGAGAGAGAGGGAGAGAGAGAGAGAGAGAGAGAGACTACATAAATATATCAGTACTGTATCTATATTATAATAACTACTGGTTTGGAGGAGCGGTGAATTCTGACTCAAGTATTTTCATACTTACAAGAAGTTTATCAGCGATTACATTACCTATTATCTAACCTACTTAAATTAAGTCAATAATTTTTGTTTTTATTATTATTATTATTTTACATTGTCGTTTTCTCACAGATATGCGATCGTGGACAAAAAGTATAATGTCGAAATGAAACACTTGAAAAACGTGTGAAGTCTAAACCTTCTTCTAAGAGGAAATCGAGCAGCGAGACTTACAAATTGTTACTGGTGATCGTAATGACGTTAATTATGAAAGCAATTGAATGTGTTACAATGTGCGCTGTTCTATGTGTAGTCTTATGAAATGTATTCGAACCACCGGCAAAAAAATGACTTTGAACCGTAAAACAACTTTAAAGTTCATGGTTCATAAGTTTGTTTGTTCATTTGAACTCATTAAGACTTGTATGGCATTCTTTCTTAATATACCTAAGTAAATTTGAGGATATACACTGATTACTATACGGTGTGAAAACACGATTCCTAAACAATTTCAAACAAAAAAACACAAACGTATCTCGAAATTAAATTTGTATTGAATAGATATTCAATTATTTTTGTGAAATTACTCCACTACTTTGTTATAATTATTAATACAAACAAAATGATTTAATAATTATAACTAATAAGTGAAGTAATTTCACAAAAAAATAGTTGTATATCAACTCAACAAAAATTTCTAATATAATTATTTTTTTCTTTAATTTTATATATAAATTTATTTAAGCATTCAGCGGTCCAAACATTTAACGTTTTTGTTTTGTTTATTAAGATTTTTATCTTATGCATATTAAGTCCTTTTAGCTTACGTTATTACCATTTAAGTGTTATTATTCGGTATTCTTTGTGCTAACATTTTTTTTTATGATAACACGTGACTGGACGAGCGAATCGTACGCCTGGTAAGTGACACGTCTGTCTATAGCAGTTGCAGTGCTACACAGTTTTTTAAATAGCAAAGTAGTAGCCTATAATTTCACCAGCGCCCCTTACACACCGTTAACCGTTAGTTAAAAGGGCGCTTGTGACAAAAAGTCAAATCCGAGAAAATAATGTTCAAAGAAAAAAAAGTCTGCTTGCACTTGCTGCAAACGCAATATAATAGGTTTACATTATATGCATAATGTAAAAATAAAATATTTAATTATTTATGCTCAACTATTAACCTTTTTCCATTTCATCTTAGTAAAAAAATGTTCGTAAAATACTCAATACTAGGTAAAATGGGCGCGATTAACCACTTTTGCCTTGTCAACTTAGCACTATATATATCGTTTAAGCAATAATAAGGCGAAAGAGCACATGTGGTTACATGCGTCTTTTTAATTTCGTAGCATGATACGTTACAGATTTTTATTACTTAGATGAAACGTAATGTTTCTACTTTATTTTAAATGTGTGGGCACAGAGCAATCTGTCATCTTATTTTTCAATAGTTTTCTGCATGTAGACTTTAACTTACGTTATGGCTAAAAAAAAACATAAATATAACACTAACTAAAAACTGAGAAAAATTTACAGTTTTTTTTTTTAAATTGTACATATTTAAATAATTGATTACAACTGAACACAATAACCGATTCGTCTGAGTTGAAAACGTCGTTGTCAGACGTGGTTCTGCTGCTGCAGTAGCTATGTAGAGTACCTATCGCTCGTTCTTTTTATAGCACGTTGCCTATAATCATGTTGCTTTCTGTGCTACGTACATTATTACACTGAATGTTAACGAAATTTTCTGCTCCTCATATGCCATCATTGATATCTGACGCAGTACAAAATTCAGGGTTGATTTCGATTCTTAAGGAATGGTGAATTGACGTATTATTGTTAAAATTTACGTCAGGCATGAGCGATTTTTCGAACATCTCCTTATTGTCGTTCAAAAAGCTTTTGTCTACAATCAGTTTCCAACTACTTCCTTCTCTGAATTTACCAAGCTGTCTCGAGTATTGTCTTGATTGTTTAATGCCTTAGAAAGTTATATATAAACCACGAAAACGTTTCATATTTCTTGACTGCATCAATATTATATAATATATGTAAATATTATGCAGGATAAATAAATAATTATTATGAACTGTACCAAAGAAAACCCTTTAGGTAATAAGGACCTTATTTACTACTTTATATAATCACACGATACATTTAGTTATAGTCGTATACATATTAAATACTTACTTTAATAATTAAATAATTTCTATTAATACTATAGTAATATCTACGAGTACAGTCATATAACAAGATACTTGACCCCCCAAGCCGACTTTGTCGACCTTTTGGTTCTGAGCACAAATATGTGGAGAAAATTGTTAAAAAAACTTAATCTTTAACCTGTGAGCTGTAAAATTTATTTTGGTATGACTCCCTGATGGCCAATATTGTTTTTTGTTTTTAACGTCTGGATAGGTGTAAGGAATGTCTAAGTCTTGTTCATACAGAACAATAATTTCTAATTTTAATAATTCCGTTAAGTGCGGCATATTAAAACAAGAAAGATGGCTTTGAAAGTCACTAAAACCTTGAAAGTAATTAAAACTGAATAGACAAATACGAACGAAACGTGGAACAATGCGTAATCACAGAAGTCACGATCGTATGCAAACTGCAGAGCGATTTCGTGATTTGTTAATCTGTCCATAACCACCCTACGCTTTATTAATCATATCTACCCACCCACCTTAGGCAATTTCTAGTGAACAAATAAAGTGATATGTCAACGTTAACATTAAAAAGTGAAACAATGCTGTTAAAAGTATAATGTTAAAACAAAACAGTGCTCGCGGAATCGAACCACGGGTATTGTATTTGGCAGTCGACACAACAAGCCGCTCGTCCAATTTAGTTAGAAGTTAATTGACGAAATTTAATACTGGTTTTAAAGATATGTTGATTATCTTCAAGCAACACTCCACTGTATAATACTTACACGATGAAGTTGAAATTGCTTTAATTTGTCTTTGTTGAATACGTAAGATGGCTCTCAAAACCAAAAGGTCGGTTTGGGCATCTTTGGGAGTCAGGTATCTCATGTATATGACTGTACCTACATACATAGAAAATATTAGCCAAACTATAACAAAATGCTTATTGTATGAAATGTGGTTTCAAATTGTTGTGTTCATTGAGTTACAAATAAATGGACGACGGGTCTAATACAAAACCACGAAAAAAAGTCCCAAGTCAACCTATTTAAACGTAGTGACGTGTAAAGCAATATGAAAAAGCTAAAACGTAGAATTTAAATTGTAATGTCATCGCAGTACTGTCTAATTTTGCTTGCTTCGCTTTCAGTCGAACAAACGAAGACTAAAGCGTGAATGACGCTCTTTATACGATTTTAACGCCCTATAAGTTCGGACACTTTTTAGCGCGGACACGACGTCCAATTGTAAGTCAATAGTTGTGTTGTTTATTTTATGACACTAATTAAATACGGTTCAGAAACAGACATTTCAAGAATGTAAATACATAAATTGTATAAAACACAAAACTCTTACTTTACGTAAATTGCGCACGTAAAATTATAAATTACGTAAATTTAAAAAAAATTTACTCGCGCTCAGGGCGCAACTGACCGAATATCAATGCGTCCCTCCCTTTCACACCACGGGTTCTTCTAAAGTACTAAGAAGGAAGGGCGCTTGTGCGTACTTGCGTCCTTGCAACGTAGTATTACCATGAAAATTATCTAACCTAATGCAAAAATAAACGCTAATACCGCATGCGCCCTAGAAACTAGCAAAAATACTTGATTGAAAAGGCGCATGTGGTCACTAGCGCCCTTTCTATTTAGTCATAATGGCAGATGCGTCCAAGTCACCATAGTAATATCAAGCCTATGCTAAATGAAAAGGCCACAAGTGGTTACTTACGTCCCGTCAACTACGAATTTAGAATTAGAATGTGACTGACGTCTTTTCGTTTACTTAACCGATTGAAATGTATTAAAAGAAGTGGCGTATATAAGCAATTACGCCTTTTCAATTACTTTTAACAAAGTTGTTATGTAAAAATAGTAGCAGATGCCCCTTTTTTTCCTGATCACGGCAATATACGTAACTCATTTTTAGTAAAAATGTCACTTGCGCCCTTTTAGCTAAGGACGACAGTATACGTAACTCATTTTTGGCAAAAATGTCACATGCGCCCTTTTAACTAAGGACTGCAGCATTACTGCTTTGCGGCAGAAATAGGAAATAGTAGAGCGTTTGAGAAGCGTTATATCTGATATTTTATATTGTTTATATATATAGTTCTTTTTGCCAAATGTTTACGCCTTTGTACATCTAACATAGGATTTTGAGATATTATTTAATGAAATAATTTTAATTTTAATGATTTCACAAATATAGTGACATTATTCTGTTCAGGAACACAGTGATGCAAAACTACTACGTTCTTTTTTGAAACTCATTATAGTTAGTTCTGTGTACAGACATACTGGAATTTTTCAGTTCATTAGCGAGTACCATAGATAATAGAATTTTGGTTCAGAACTAAAAAAGAACGCCTTTGTGATATGGTTTATGATATTATAATTGACAAAGAAAGTACAAGGAGTAGAAAAAAATAGTTACATTTGCAGCAAGTATTGACTATCAAACTTTGCCTGCTACCCTAACGCCAAGCGATGTATGGTGATTCGTTTTGTAAGCCAAGTCCAGAGAGCTCAAGAAAGGATTTGTTCAGTTTCAAATACTGCACGTAATCTTCTGAAACTTCAGGATTTTGAAAGTTTAGTAAATACTTTAAGAGACTAGCTTAGTAGATGCCTCCAGTCTACCTTGAGGATTTATGGGAATTGCTAAAGTACATTGCAAAACAACTCTCGTTGTTTTAAATATTTTTATCCGTTTGAGAACGAACTGTTCCAATATCTAACGTAATTACCAACCCACTCTATTGTGATTACGGACCTCTTTCAAAGCAATGACGGATTCGTGGGACTGAAGGGGAATTTATTCCAGATTTTTTGCACAGTGAAACTCTCGGAGCTCCCTTGTATATTGTTAGCAAAAACTGTGTAATCAGTTATTTGATTTGAAATAATTATTCCTGCTTGCAATAATTATCACATTTAAAAAATAAGTTGCCGATTCGATTTTAATCAATAATAAAAACAAAATGGCAACACTAAAAGGTACTGGTGGGGTTGTTAAAAAAAAGATGAGAGATGGAAGCGAATTAACGGGCGCAACTCTACTTTCCAGAAAAGATGTACATTTTTACAGGTTTTAGGGATTACATCCCGGATTACAATTAATATGAGTTATTGTTTCATTTTAAAATTATAATACTTATGCCTATAATAATAATAATAATAACGCACACACTCAACATAGCTCCGCACTAGGGAAACCCTGTGTCGCGGGTGCCATGGACACACACATAGACAACCACAAATTACACCCAAACTCACGAGAGAAATAAATGTAGGCCATACACATATTTCTCCCGGCCTGGGAATCGAACCCAGGACCTCTGCATGGCAGTCCGGCATGGTAACCGTTCGGCCACGGAGGCAGTTGATATAATATTATATAATATAATATACTATACCTATAATATACTATACGCAGAAACTATTCTATACTAGTCTTTTAGTATGAAAAAGTTGTCAGGGCTTGTCATCCATGTTCTTCATTATCACCTTGCCTATTTTTTAACTTTTTTTAAATTTTAAACTTTAAAAAAAGGACGAAGGTTTCTATTCAACAATATTTTCTTTTTTTTATACCTGTCAGGCAGATGACTCCACTCCACCTGATGTAAAATGGAAAATGGAATCCAAACGTGAAGGAACCTAGTGCAGTGTTCATACAATCACTGCCCTAGCCACCTCCACCCTGCATACCTACAATATGCCTCTTCACACCTCGTTTGAAGGACAGCTGTATTATGCTTCGCGATTACTCCGATGTTTGTGTACAGATTTCGATGGCCCTTTTTTTTGGAAAGAGGGTACCTCAGCAGTGGTCCCATTTAAATGTGAAGAAAATATTCCACCTCTAAGGGTGGCAAATTATGAGAAGAATCCGGTTCATTGGATTTCGCCTACTTTCCGTTAACCGATTTTTAGTAACACTAGGCAAAAAAAAGGTGTAATTCTAAAACGACGTTATTTAATATGTTAAGCCGAACGACGACCAAATTCGGACATTGATAGATAGGTCAAAAACTGACGTTCTACAGCTCTAATCGATGACAAATTTGCCTATTTATGTCACGAAACTTTGTCACGAGACACTCAAATGTGAAGGATTTGGTTTTATTATTTATTATATGTACATATATGTAATTATTTATTGATTTTCTATCTATAGATTACTAAAACCTTCATACACCGCCGTCGTTTTCCTATGAATTATAATTACTTTCATCCAAAGGTTGTCTATATATGTTATACTGTCGCTTATTTTAATTATTGTATTGCATTTGTATCCATTTTGGTGTAGGTACAATAAAGAATTTTTGTATTGTATTTTATTGTAAGTAAACGAACAATTTACAGAACTATACTATGCCTAGATATGTGCACAATCATTAAACAGCAATAGATACTGTAGTCGTCAACAAAAGAGGTAATTATAAGGTAATCAGAAGCGATAACGAGCGCACGTTCCAAAGATAGATAGGAGGCATAATGTTTATTCACATTGTTCTAGTAAAATACCTCTACTATGAATGGTTTTATGAAAGCGTGTAATATTGTGTAACTTCAATACTTCTTATTTTACTTATTTTATATGTATATTCATTCAAATTAAGCAACTATGATCCATATAATATATACATAAAGACCACATACATGTAATATTATACATAACTTATTTACACCAGTTGCAATTGTCGGCGACATGTGGTGCAATATGGTACCGTAACCGACTTCGGGATCGCTGGTATACGACACCTTTCGGCCAAAACTCCTCCTTCATAAAGGTCGATGGATAATCGGTCTCACCACGAGTGAATTCAAATTTAGTTTGTGGCGTGACTGACGATGTATTCGGCTTTAAGTCTGATGTACTCCACTAACTCCTCAGGATTCGTGGAGTAATCTGCCGTCCGATAGCTAAAATGCGGCTATTTGACAAAATATTTTAAAAAAGCCGTAGACCAGTTTTAAAATATTGAAATTTTATTAAGTTCAACGTTACGTTAAGCATAAGCTCCAATATGTCGGGCACGCTTACTAACTTTAACTGTTTTTAAATTGTGAATTTTCAGCCCTGTTTTATGGGTTTTAAAGCAGATGTTTCACCACCTGTGACTTTTCCGCATGACAGGTGCAGCTCCTATATCTATGGGTGCAGCAGTGTCGCCGGTTACAGCAAGTTACTGCTGATGGGTTTCCTCCTCCTCGTTTCTGAAGATCAGAAGATCTGAAGGACACTGCTGCTGATGCCGTCACCTTGAGAAACGAATGTAATTTACATAGTATAAGTATTTTACGTGTCTATATAGTTACATGTACATTTTCTATTATGTCGGTTTTTCATGTTTATTATTTTTTGTTGATTTTTCTTTTTTTTAAATTGCTGTCAGTGGCTCCCTCGCCACAGGCTTGCTAAAAATCAGCGCCACGATACGGTTTAAAAAAAAACGGTTGTGGCTAAAGCTGAGTAAGTCCCGTTTATACCAGGCGCGACACGCATGACGATACATTACTGCTCATTCATTTATATTGTTGTAATATACTTTTTTGTCCTGTTTTTTTGTTTATATGCGTGTCTGTGTTTGTACAATAAACAGTTTTCTTTCTTTCTTTCTTTCTTTCAAACAAGTTGACAAGTCCCATGTGCTTGCAGTTTCAGTAGCACTATTAACCTTCAAAACCGGAACGTAGTGATGTGAGCATTGCTGCTTGGCGGCAGACAGAAATAGGTAAGGTGGCAGTACTTACCTGAACAATCTCTTTCACGAGCACTCTCTACTGCTACTAAATGTGTTTGTGGTTTACGAGGTGCAACTCCATAGACTTGCCTGTCGGTTATTTTTAGTAGATTGACGTTGCGAAATGGCGAGTCGACTGGTAGTAATGTTTGACGAACACATGTGTGGAAACGCGGCCGGCTTGTGACCGCATGGTTCACTGTACAATTTGCCATACAATATTGTGAAATATTATATGCAGCCGCGAGCGGCTAGCAACCATTTTCTTTAATGGCGGCCAGTAGCAGGCTTGGGTCAGCGCAAGTGCCAATTTCGTTTTGTATAAATATTACAAAAAATATGGTGATCGTCGCCAATGCATTTATGTACTTAGTAATATATATATTTTTAGTGGTTTATTCTTTATTTTAAATTTAGGTTAATATTATTATTATTATTTGTGTATTTTATTTGTAATAGCCGAATAAATGTTTCTTTCTTTCAATGCCAAAAGTTTATTTCCAATGATGATCCTTATCCATTGACAGAACATTATTTAGTTTTTCAATAATGGATCGTTATTAAATAGAAACAAACATTAATTAGGGCGTAACGATTCGATGGTGGAAATTTGAAATGTCGCAACTCGCAAGGGACATTCTGTCGTAAGAGAAAATGACCTTACGACAAAATATCTCTTAGGTCATTTCAAATTTCTTCATCATTCATTTTATCGATGTATGAAATTTTGAAATGTCGTAAGCGACATTTTGCAGTAAGGAACATTTTCCAGTACGACAAATAATGTTCTTTACGACATTTCAAATTTCTACATTCGATATAGTTTATTGTCAATGATGGTCGATTCTCATTAAATATTAAACATTAACTAAAACCACAGTAAAAACTGTGCTAACACTATGACGTTTTAGTTTTCCGGCCAAGAATTCTTTCCTCGAACAACCGCATGTCATAATCAGTTGAATGTTGTTGTGCAATAAATCGGAAATCATATCTATTGCTGCCTATTATTCAATTTGTGCAATACTTTGTTCTGCATACTTATTTCACAATTTATGTCAATAGATTATACATTAATTTATCTTATCGAGTTCTTAGGTTTTCGCGATTGTTACACATAAGGAAATGAAACTATTTTTCCGGATTTAAATCGCGTATATTTATTTTTTTAAACAAAACGACGTTTCGGGCCCTTTATAGATCCCATGATCACGGTTAACTGACCAATGATGGTAAGCTACACGCCTGTCATAAATAACAGTTGCAGTGCCACTCAGAGCTTTAAATCGCAAAGATTAGAGGGGTACTGCCACTGCGCCCGTCACCCTAACATATAAGTTGACAAATCCCATGTGCCTGTCGTTTGGCCAGCACCCTTCAAAACCGGAACACAGTAATGCTGACATTACTGCTTGGCTACAGAAATAGATAAGGTGGCAATACTCCCAGGACGAACTCTTTCACTAGGAGTTCTACTACTGACCTTTCTTTTGACCACTCGTATAGTGGGAATGTGAGCCTTATTTTGGTTTGTGAGCGATGGTGCTGTGACGGGCGTGGTTCGAGTCAAAACACAATTCACCACAAAAACAACTCAGTATCAAAACGACATAACTCTTCACAAAGCCCCTTAAAGCCTTACATATATGAGCATAAGGCCCACATTCCAACTATACGAGTGGTCCAGAACCGCCAATTTCTATCTACTCAATGGGACACGGGGCTGATGGTATTATGTTCCAGTAGCATCCTGTTACGCTTGCTACTTAATTTATTACACAGATCAAGGGCCTTGACCTCGCCATTGCGCCAGTGGCGCAATCAAGGCTAAACGTATGTACTATAATTAGAAATCGGAATAAGCAAAGTATAATAAAATAACTTAAACCTTATTATAATACACGTAGAATGGATAGTACCTCACTCGGAAATAAAAGCAAAAAATTGGTGTAAAGCCGTACAAACCAAAATGTTTAATCGAAATCAAAAGACGATCGAAGTTATTCTTTTTTCAAATTATATAATTCTGCTATTACGTCGCCAGTTGTTCATGATTATTGTCATCATAATTCAACCTTACCTGTTTTGCTCACCACCCACTTAGACAAGATTAAAAAATTGCAACGCCCACCACCACAAAAAATAATTGAAAACACGTATTTTTATATCAACACAAAAAATCACAAGGAAAAATTATATATGTATTGTAATTTGTATTAATTCAGTTTGTGTTTTTGTCAAATAATTTATTTGCATGTCACAGTTAAAGCATATAAAACACAATTTCAGTTGGCAGATTATTGTAATGTGACGCCCTGTAAATTACAGAGGAATTTTTATAATAGATTAATAAATTTACACCAAGAAAATACATATTTCAAACAATTCCAACACATGCATTGAATTGATTCAAAATAATAATAATAATATTTATAAAATTTTAACATTACACACATTTTAGGGTAGGAGAAGTAAGTACTTACAAAAGAAAAACAGGTAATACAATTTTTAGTTTAGTAAGTAGTCATCAATTCCCACCAATTGCTCTCTACCGCCCCCCTAGTACTCTTCAGTGCGCTTCAACTGTGTTTAAATAATGACATGAGTGTAGTTAGTTTTTACGTACAATTCCAAACTTTTCTAAGTATGTATACTATTGTAATAATGTAACTGTTAGTTAGATATCAACAGTATACCTATACAAAATATAATACAATGATTCATAAAAACGGATTATTATTCAACTGACCTACGACTACCACAATATTACATAACATTACCCGTGTAAACATACTATAACCAACATTGTGCAATATAAACAAGTTCGAGGAACGTCCCATACTAATGCACCGTTCGTGCTGAGACAGGGCTGTCCAAAGATGAATTGTAAACACGAATAATAGTTTAGAAAATAAAATTAATTTTTATCAAATTCATAATTATAATTTATATACTCAAGGACATATTTAAAAGAAAGGTTGAATTATGATACTGGAATTACCGGAATTTTCATTTGAAATCAATGGTACATAATAATATGAACATGATTTTAGAGTTCCTTTACATATTATATCCATAAGAAAATGGTTACTCAATATAACAGACACGCGTTGCCAGAACACAGATGACATCGAAATACTAATTTTCTACATACTATACATTGACTTACAAATAAATGGACGACGGGTCTAATACAAAAACCACGAAAAAAATGTCCCAAGTCAACCTATTTAAACGTAGTGACATGTAAAGGAATATGAAAAAGCTAAAACGTTGAATTCAAATTGTAATGTCGCAGTACTGTCTAATTTTGCTTGCTTCGCTGTCAGAAGAAACAAACGAAGACAAAAGCGTGAATGACGATTACTTACTATTAGATACTCTGTATACGATTTTAACGCCCTATAAGTTCGGACACTTTTTAGCGCGGACCCGACGTCCATATAATTGTAAGTCAATGATACTATACATGTCTTCCACTGGGGTAGGCACGATTGACTACTATTATTATTATTATTATTGACTAGGATTATATATTAAGGACTATTGAACCGCTACTGCAATCCTAGAAAATAATCCAAAATATTTACTTCAATCTTTTTTCTTTAACAGTCAGATATGATTGCGCATAACAGTGAAAGTGTTGAATTAATCACTATGAAAAAAATACATAGTAAAATTGAGGATATACACTGATTAGTATACGGTGTGAAAACAGGATTCCAAAAAATTTTCACGATAGAAAAAAAACATAAACTTACTTCGAAATTTTTTAAGAAAACCGCTGTCCTCAATATGTACTTTACATATACCAATTATTTTTTTATATCAACTGAACTAAATAGAACACGTATAACATTGAAATGGCTTAAATTTTGTTTATAAAAAAATAAATTCTCCACCGCTCGACCCAAGTATTAAAGAAACATTTGAATTCAAGCTCCACGAATAATAGTGTAAACTTTAAAAGTGAACAGCCGCTGAAGTCATTATTCTCTTAAATATTATAATTATGACGCTAAACCAACTTTCTGCTTTATACTTTTACTTTTCCACCGTTCTTGTAGTAAGTGGCATAAAATTGAATTTAAATCTACGCTGTAACAAACATTCCGACAGTATATATTTGCTTATTGAAAGTAGTTTCGTGCTCTCTCACTATCTTACCATATAATTTAAGTTAATAGTTTAAATAAATAAATTTTCTAAACATTGATATTAATTTTAATCATGTTAGCGATTGATGCATAAATAAAAATGAAACTGTTCATATCTTGAGCAGCCCTAGTCTTCGATCGATATGAATCATTGACTCATTCATAGCACTCACCCGTAAAACTTTGCGTCTGTATAGCGACTCACGCACACATATATAAATTATAATTTTCCCATGGAACCTCCATTCTTTAGTGACCTGTTGATAAGGGAGTTTATTTATCTTATGTATTTATTAATTTTTAAAGTATTAATAATGCTTTAAGTTAGTTATAATTAAATGTAGTGTACTTATAACTTGAATCCATAATTTATTTTAAAATCTAAAATATTTCATAAAATATTATATTAAGTCTTAAAAATCTTAAATACAAAACTATTTAATTTAAAATTCATCTAAGTAACAATTAATTACTAAATTATTCTACAAAACACTATATTTATTGTCAGTAAAAGTGCTATATAAGTAAAAGTGTAATTTATTAATTTAGTAAAGAATAATTTAATAAACAAATAGTAGTTCATTTTAGTGCGTTAACATAATTAAGTGTAAGATAGTAGGCAACTGCTATCTAAGCAAAGATGGAGTACAAGAGTTAAGTATTTAAGCAGATTTTAAGTTTAAATCAAAAAGTACTATACAGGTGTCCGGTAACGAAACTGTTATTATCTACTTTAGTCTTTTTAAAATTCTCAATTACTGAATTGCAATCACTATTTTTAACCGACTTCAAACAAGGAGGAGGTTCTCGGTTAGACTGTATTTTTTGTGTGGTACGGGTTCTTTTTTTTGGACCTCAGTAGTGGTTCCATACAAATTCGGTGAAAATATTGTAATAGTGGTAAATTGACGGATGAATCCGGTTTATAGGATTTCACCGACCTTTTCAGTTAACCGTTTTTAATAAAACATGGCAAATATATGAATTTCCAAAAACTAATTATTCACGAAAAGATTATATATTAATCATTTTTTATAAATAAAAAAAAATAAAAAATATAGTAATAAATTATATAGATATAGATATAGATAGTAATGCATTTTTTTAAATGTACTGCCTTGCCAACATAAGAATGTTAATGTCTTTAAACTTATCTATCGAGATGAGAGATAAGTTTGAGAGGGCCGAATTTATAAAATTGGACACAACTAATAGTTGGACAGTGTAATATTACACTTACCACTTAGATTACCATCGATGGCGAATTACTGGACACCCATTTTAAAGTACTTATTATCCTTTTCTTCTACCCTGTTTCTACCAGTTATAACTACTTATAATAAATGAGAAAGATTTACCAAATTTTCTTCCAAAATACTGGTTGTAAAGTTAACAGGAGAACCAAAAGGTAATTAACTGTGATGAACGAAAACTGAGCATTATTCTTATTAATAACCACTTGACGACACCGATTCCTCTCGGGCTGAATAAGTTCTATCGAAAATACAAAAGCATTGTCTTCATTTCACGATCTAAACAATATAATAATCACAGGTCATGAAGCGCCGGCAAAGAGGGAAGGAGATATACAGGTGTTTCAAAAAGAATAGTAACATTTAATTTACACAAAACACTCTGAAAGCAACATAAACAAATTTATTAAGTTGAAAATAAAAATGATTTTCAACTACTCCACTCATATGTTATTATTTATTTGTTATTATATTGGTACCATCGAGCATATAACCAGAAATAGAGATGAAATGTCATTTAATTTACTTGAAAACTATTTTGCCAAATCATTGCGGTGACAAGCTCCGATTGGCAAGCCCGAATTCGAAACAATTAACGGGTGTCGTCAACCGATTCACTTCAAAGTGTCCAGTTTAACTTGAGCTTTGCTAAAATGGACGTAAATTTTAAAATTGCATATTTATTATTTAATTACCGATGAAATTTAACTATGTTTGTTTTGTAATTACATGTTTTGCTGTTTTTCCCACACCACCGAATGGAACAGCCCATTGTTATAGATATTATCTTTATTATAATAAATGCAAAATATTTTTGGAATATACAGAGACGTACACACATGTCAGTTCTTGGCGCTGTACTATTTCTAATTTACATATTTTGTAAACAATTTTCATAAGACTCGTTTTTAAATCAACAGCCTTTGTTTAAGTGAATACACTAAATTAAAGTAAAAATACACCAAATCAGTGTTTGTTTGTTAGAAACGAGCGGAAAACATTTTTTTTTTAAGTTTGCATGTTTGACACTGAAAAAGATTATTCCCTTTTGGAATCTATCACAATCCGGTCCTGATCTATTTATATCTTAATTCAAACCACTCTGTTTCTCATCAAGTTATAAAAATGTATATTATAACTGGCTGAAAAGTTTACCGTCTCAATGACCGTTACCATGGGATCTGTAAAGGAACCGTAACGTTGGTTTCTTTCAAAGACAAATGTACGCGATTGAGATCTGAAAAAAAAATTATATTACTTCCCTACATCTTTTTGTTTCGCCTGTGGTATCTCCATGAATTCCCAAAGAAAACATTAAGACGAACAGGACATAGTTGTAATAGCACGGAAAATAATGCAAGTAAGTATACCTGTGTATACACAGAACACTTTTGAAATGAGGCCTTTCATGCCTAACTGTCGTGTCGGACATTTTTGGCATAATAGCGATGCCACAAGGGCGCTGCCGGTGCGTTGCGACATCGCAACGCTATGATTTCAATACACCGAGTGCTGCTCAAGCTGTGCGGTGTCATGGTGCAACGCTGCTTACTTAGAGCGATGCCACACGTTGCTTTGCGTCGGTGTTGCGACGTCGCGACGCTACATTGTACTGCAAATAAATCAGAACGACATGCCACACAGTGTGCGTTAAAAGCAACTCAGTACATTGAAATCATAGTATTGCGACGACGCAACGCACTATTACCGCACTTCAACGCACCGCAGCACCCCTCCCCACTTCGTCTTCTGGCCAGTGGCGGATTTGCCCTAAAGCCCAGTAGGCCCAGACTTAGGGCGGCCAATCGTGGCAAAAAATTCACTGATGATTTCTAAACATCTATATTAATTTTAATCATGCTAGCGATTCATGCATAAATAGAAGTGAAGCGGTTCATATCTTGAGCAGGCCTAATTTAAAGATATCGACCGGTATGAATCATTGACTCATTCATAGCACTCACACGTAAACCTTTACGTCCTTACAGTGACTCACGCACACGTATATAAACTAGAATTTTCCCACGGAACATCCATTCTTTAGTGACATGTTGATGAGGGAGTTTATTTGTCTTATATATTTATTAATTTTTAAAGTATTAATAGTGTTTTAAGTTAGTTGTAATTAAATGTAATGTACTTATAACTTTAATCCATAATTTATTTTAAAATTTAAAATTTTCATAAAATATTATATTAAGTTTTAAAAATTTTAAAAACAAAACTATTTAATTTAGAATTCATCTAAGTAACAATTAATTTGTAAATTATTGTACAAAATACTAAACTTATTGTTAATTAAAGTGCTATAAATAAAAGTTTAATTAATTATTTGATTAATTTAGAAAACTTTAATTAATTAAATAAATAGTAGTCCATTTTAGTGCATTAACATAATTTAGTGTAAGATAATAGGTAACTGCTATCTAAGCAAAGGTGGAGTACATCAGTTAAGTATATAAGCATATTTTAAGTTTAAGTCAAATAGTACCATACAGGTGTCTGGTAATGAACTTGTTATTATCAATTTTATCTTGTTTTTTAAAATTCTCAATTACTTATTATTAAGAAGGGTCCCAATTAGACTGTATTTTTTGTGTGTTACGGATTGTTTTTTTTGGGACCTCAGTAGTGGTTCCATTCAAATTTGTTGAAAATATTCCGCTTTTAAAAGTGGTAAACTAAGGGATGAATCCAGTTTATAGAATTTCACCCACTTTCGGTTGCTTAACCGTTTTTAATAAAACTTGGCAAATAGATGAAATTTCACAAACCTTTGAGTTTTTTTTAATAAAACTTAATAATTATTCATGAAAAGATTAATGATATACATTATATAATTAATATATGATTTTTTTTAATGTACTACCATGCCAACATAAGAATATCAATGTCTTTAAACTTGTCTCTCGAGATACAGTCGAGGACAAATTTATAAAATTAGAAACAGCTAACAGTTGGACAATGTAATATTATACTTACCACTTACATTACCATCGATAGCGCATTACTGGACACCCGTATTAAAGACTTATTTTCCTTTTTTTTCTACTCTGTTTCTACCAGTTATAACTACTTGTGATAAATGAGTAAGTTTTACCAAATTTTCTTCCAAAATACTGGTTGCAAAGATAACAGTAGCACCAAAAGGAAATTAACTGTGATGAACGAAAACTGAGCATTATTCTTATTAATAACCACTTGACGACAGCGATTCCTCTCGACTGAATAATTTCTATCGAAAATACAAAAGCATTCTCTTCATTTCGCGATCTAAACAATATAATAATCACAGGTCGTGAAGGTGGCATGCCGGCAGGGAGGGAAGGAGATATACAGGATGTTTCAAACAGAAGAATAATAATTTACTTTACATTAAATACTCTGAAAGTAACGTAAACAATTTATAAAGTTGAAAATTAAAATGCTTTCAAATACTCCGCTAGTTTGTTATTATTATTGGACAAATATGAACGAGCAAAAAGACCGTCTAGGCTCGAACCTGCATCTGATTCAGGGGGCATAATATGAACTCTTATTTCCTTGCAGTGTACGCCGTAAACTGCCTTGTAATTTCGTATTATGAACTGGTAATACCAGCCAGTCTGCCGTCCCGTGACACTAGGCCTTAGAGGATGGACAAATAATGAGCACTAAGCTGTGTTCTGCCTGAAGTTTGGCTGGCAATATCGTATTACAAACGTTATTTTTACATTTTGTTCATGGTTGATCTGTCAAAACACTAACATACGTAACTGCAATAAACTATTCAGTTTACAGTGTCTTGGCAATCGTTTTTAATTGAAAAGTTTACCGTCTCAATGACCGTTACCATGGGATCTGTAAAGGAACCGTAATGTTGATTTGTTTGAAGAACAAATATTCGCGATTGAGATCCGAAAACAAAAATTATTGTACTTCCCTACATTTTTTGTTACATCCTGTGGTATCTCCAAGAATTCCAACAGAAAACATTAAGACGAAAAGGACAAAGGTGTAACAGCACGGAAAATAATGCAAGTAAGTATACCTGTGTATACACAGAATACATTTGAAATCGTGCCTCTCTTGACTAACTGTCGTGTCGGACATTTTTGGCATAATAGCGATGCAACAAGGGCACTGCCGGTGCTTTACGACGTCGCAACGCTATAATTTCAATACACCGAATGCCACACAGGCTATGCGGAGTCACAGTGTAACACTGCTTACTTTAGAACTATGCCACACGATTCGTTGCGTCGGTATTGTGACAACGTTGCGTTACGACGCTACGTTATACTGCAAATGGAATATTTAGGTACTTTGAGTTATTTCAATATATGCAGATGATACCAAGCTTATAGGAAACCCTCTAATAGCTCACAATACCATACAACAGGATTTGGACCGCATTGTACAATGGACAAAACTCTGGCTTCTTTCATTGAATGCTACAAAGTGTACAGTATTGCATATAGGAAATAGTAATCCGAAACTTGGTTATACTGTGGATAACATAACTCTTCAGGCTGTTAATGCACAAAAAGATCTTGGTGTTACGATAACCAGTAACCTTAAATGGGACGTACACATCATAACCATAACCAGAAGAGCTAATTCTATGATGTACATGATAAGAAAAGCATTTTACAATATTACTAAGGAGTTATTTATCCAAATATACAAAACATATATACGTCCATTATTGGAATATGCTTTTCAAATTTGGTGTCCTTATTTCAAAAAGGACATTCTTATGTTGGAGAAAGTACAAAGGAGAGCAACGAAAATGGTTCAGTCTTTAAAAAACTTATCTTACGAAGAGCGCCTCCATGAACTAAAGTTAACTACTTTGGAGCAGCGAAGGAACCGAGGAGATCTCATAGAGACTTACAAAATACTCAATGGGTACTACAATGTGCGCAATATGCAAGATATGTACATATTGAATCATAATCATCAATTGAGAGGCCACTCTCTAAAGTTAAACATGCCTCCGTGTGCTAGCAACCCTAGAAAACACTTCTTACCATTTCGCGTTGTGAACTTGTGGAATTCGCTCCCAGAAACTGTTATTGGTGCACAGACAGTGAACAGTTTCAAAGCTAGACTTGATAAACATTTTGGAAACGAATAATATACAAGTGCAGTGATATACACGCATCAGCTCGCAGAGCTGCTAGTGTATTAATTGATAATAATAATAATAATAATATTTCTTGTTATCATAAATCCGCCACTGGATATCCCCTTTCCAACAAAAGAATCATGAAAATCGGTTCACAAATGACGGAGTAAACGCGTAACGTACTGTAGCAGGCAGCTTAGGTTTTGTGACAATTTCAAAACAAATTACATTTGTGGAAAGCTGGAGCCTAAACTAAATCTATGATTTGTATTTTAGGTTTCCAGGCCTCCCAACTCAGATTCAGTTAATTACATTTATTGTTCGGTAATATGTAGAACTTGTAGAGAAGAAGATACGCATGAGTGTATGTGTGTGTGTGTGTGTGTGTGTGTGTGTGTGTGTGTGTGTGTGTGT
>NW_020655950.1:29808-32149 GCF_003589595.1 Hyposmocoma kahamanoa
GTGTGTGTGTGTGTGTGTATGTGTGTGTGTGTGTGTGTGTGTATGTTCACTTTAATTTATGATTTCAATTAATTTCTCTGTGTTGTCATAGCTTAGTGTTAGTAAATATGTGTTGATTTTATTTTGTAATTCATATTTAGATAAATTTATTATATGTAGTTTTTTATTTAACAAATTGTATACTCTGCCAGATCGAAAACGCAAAAATCTTTGAGCAAATGTTGTTCTGACTGGAACTGAAATACAGACGGAGTAGTGTCTTCTCTTTTGGTTCACACTATCGTGGTTTTGTGGAGGGGTTTGAGAGTGCTGATGAAGAGTGACGGCAGAAATGTAAAGTTGTCTAACTGTTAATGGCTTCGACTCTTTGTACAGGCGTTCGGTTGGGAATAATTTGGGTTTAAAAAAGCAGATTTTCAACAACATCCTTTGAGCTCTTTCCAATTTCAGTAATACAGTTTTTGCAGCACCACCCCATGTTCCAATGCAGTATGTCAGAATAGATTGTACAAGAACCTGATACACCATTATTAGAGTATCCTTGTCTGCCACATGACGTAAGTACTTGAACAAATACGAAAGCTTCCTAACTCTTTGGGATAAGGTATGAATGTGGTTCTTAAATGTAAGGTTCCTGTCGATGATAACACCAAGGTACTTCACACTGTCAACCCTCTCTATACAGTGGCATGGCACATGGCTATATGATATAATCATCGTTTATATTTATAAAGCACCTCTCGCTACGCAAGCCCAAACTACGTTCCCATGCTATAAGTGGTGGAGGCGCAATATAAGTGGTGTACGATCGCCTTACGTGGAAATTCCAATGTGGAAAAATTTTATATGATTTTATGACAAATCTCCAAGGAGAGGAAGAGGAAAACATAAGGTCGTAATTATGATTTATATTGGTTATTTTATTGTTTTATTTCTTGTGCAAGTGAAAAGAGCAAGAAAGAATATGCATTGTATTGCGGCGCAAAAGTTTACGGGGTTGAATGACGTTGACGAATTTATAAATCAGTTTGAAGCGATCAGCGTATTGAATAATTGGTCAGGTGGGCAAAAAGATACGTGTTAGCATTGTATTTGGAGCGGCCGGCTCTACAATGGTACAAAACGTATTTTGCGTCATACGCGACGTATGATATGATTGCACAAAAGCTTAAGGAGGAATTTCCCTAGCAAATAGACTGTGCCCGAGAGTTTTATTATAGGCGACAGTTGCCTAACGAATCGCTGACAGTTTATTTTTATAGTTTAGATAAGTTAGCGACGAAAGCAAAGATTCAAGATGTTCAGTTTATTAGACATTTCTTGAACTCTTTGATACCCAGCTTCAATGGACGCTGGCTTGTAATTTGTATTTGTCGAAAGAGGAGTTGAGAACAAGCAATTATGCAAGTAGAAGATATATTTAATCACGGTTACGATGTGGGTCGACAAAATATTGAATTGCCAGTATGTTTTCATAAGGAGCACTCTCACTGTTGGCAAACACAGGGTGACTCTACACCGATAGTTGGACCCGAGTCTAAACATTCTGAATATCAAGGGACACGGGCACAAATCGTGCAGCAGAATACGCCACGTCAAGTGTATTCACGGGCACATAGTAGTGGATCTTCGTCGGGATCTCCTCAACGTGGATGTCAGCAAAGCGCGGCTGAACATTTAGGAAATTTGTATATAAATGATAGTTTTAGTGTAGATACCTTATATAGTGTAGATACCGTATATACCTTTTATATCTGTTTTTGTTAATAATGTAAGGTGAAAGGCGTTGGTGGATACTAGTGCTTCGGTTTCAATAATCTCTCGTTGTTTTGCAGAAAGGTTACATTTGCAGATTGATGATACTCCAAGTTTTCCATTGCGTACTGTGGGCGGAATGCCAATAAGTGAAGGCGTCCACCAAAGTGTCGTTGACAATTAATGGAAGTATCCGTCAAGGTTGCTGGTTCTGCAAGATGTTGAGGAACGTCTGATCTTAGGCCAGGATGTTTTAAGTTTGTTAGAAATTAATTCAAAGAAAGTTCAAGGAAACTTAGAAACGTCAAAAATTAATTTATTTGACAATAAGATATCTTTCAAGTCCATGACAGATATCGGGTCAAAGAAAGAAAAATCTTCTATCGGGCCGGTGTCTAAGAGTTCTCATAACTTGGCGGTAAAGAACTCAGAGTATATACATTCTGCTCGGTTATCGGAAATAAAGAAAAAAGTTGATGTAAGTGGCATGACGGGTAAATGGCGACAAATGGGTAATTCCTTAGAAAAATTTTATAAATAATACAAATACAAATACAAATATCTTTATTTACCATACATAATTACA
>NW_020655951.1:0-17339 GCF_003589595.1 Hyposmocoma kahamanoa
GTCTTTCCATACATCTTTATCTAACACGTAGTCTTCAATTTTGTAATATGATTTTTCGATCAAAATATTTTTAATGTAGTTTTTAAACTTAGGAAATGATAAACTTAATATATGCTCCGGAATCTTATTGTAAAAACGTATACAGTTCCCCATAAAAGAGTTGTTTACCTTGGTTAAACGAAATCGTGGTACCATGAGTTTGGACTTAGCTCTAAGGTTAATATTATGGATATCTTCTTTTTTATTGAAATTATGTATATTTTTACGGGCATATAAAATATTTGAGTAAATGTACTGTGATGCCACAGTCATGATACCAGTCTCCTTAAACTTTTCTCTGAGAGATACCCGAGAGCCTAGACGGTACACAGAACGAATCGCTCGTTTTTGCAATACAAATATGGTTTGAATATCTGCCGCTTTATCCCACATGAGAATCCCGTAGGACATTATACTATGGAAGTAACTAAAGCAAACTAGTCTAGCAGTACTAACATCGGTAAGCTCACGTATTCTGCGGACTGCGTATGCAGCGGAGCTTAATCTGCTGGCCAGAGACGATATATGTGGAAACCACTGAAGTTTACTATCTAAGGTCACTCCCAAGAAGACTGCTTTATTAACAAGGTCTAACTTTTCTCCGTTTTATTCTATGCTTGGACTAGTCGATTTTACGTTAGGTAATTCAAATTTAACACATTTTGTCTTCTTGGCATTAAGCAATAAATTGTTAGCATTAAACCAATAAACTACCTTAGAGAGGGTATCATTAATACGGTCATAGTTAATGTCATGTCTGTCTGTTTTAAAAATCAAGGATGTGTCATCAGCAAACAACACTATTTCGCAATGGTCCTTAACAAAGAATGGCAGATCATTAATATAAATCAGAAATAAGAAAGGTCCAAGTATTGAGCCCTGCGGAACACCCATTTTTACTGGAGAACCCAAAGAAGTCACTCCATTTATGCCTACTTTCTGAATTCTACCGTTGAGATATGACGAGACAAGTTTCGACGCCTTGCCATTTACACCGTAATGTTCCAGCTTCCTAATAAGAGTATTATGATCAACGCAATCAAATGCCTTTGAGAGGTCACAGAAAACACCAATAGCGTTCTGGGATCTTTCCCAAGCATCAAAGATGTGTTTTAGTAAAGCTACCCCCGCATCGCTAGTCGATCTACCACTAGTAAACCCGTATTGTTCACTATGAAAAATATGATTCCTACCGTATTAGGACAGTAATTGAGTTAGCATAACCTTTTCGAATATTTTACTTAAAGCTGGTAAAATTGAAATGGGCCTATAGTTGCTAGGATCAACTTTCCTACCGCTTTTGAATAAGGGAATAACCTTGCTGTATTTCATTAAATCGGGAAAAACACCTTCGTCAACGCACCTATTGAAAGCTACAGCTAACTGTGGGGAAATGAGATTAATAACTTTAGTTGATATGCCCCAGAGATCTTCAGTTTTTTTAACATGTATTGACTTAAAAGCTTTTATGATGTCTTGTGGATTAACATGACGAAAATTAAATAAACTGCCACAAACGTTAACATTTTCCTTTAGGAGATCAATAGCAATTAAAGGGGAGGAATTTAATGATTTTGTAATGTTCACAGCAATTTCCGAAAAGAACGATTCAAAAGCTTGGGCTACTTTATCTTTAGATTTTATAAGTTTGCTGTCTAATTCTAAAACTATATCTCTATCGTGTAGTTTAACCCTGCCTGACTCTTTATTTATTATGCTCCAAGTAGTTTTAGATTTATTTATCGATTGTCTAATTTTGTCGCTGTGAAACTTAACCTTAGCAGCTACACAAACTTTTTTAAATATTTTCGAATAAATTCTAACATATTCTATGAAATTGGAATTAGTATTATAAGTTTTCATAGCATATAGCTCATACAAACGAGACCTACTCTTATGAATACCTACTGTTGCCCAGTCGTTGAATTTAGTCTCTCTACGGAAAGTTAATGTTTTCGATTTAAATATATTGTCAAATTCATTTTTAATTAAATCAAATATCGTGTTATATAAAGTATTTGGATCCTCCGGTATATGGGATAGGGAATTTAAACTATTGCCGATATTATTTTGAAATCTAATTATTCGTTCTGTGGTAATCGGTCTGCAGAGAAATTGGTCTACCTTCTTGCTCATTTTACAATTAAAAGAAGCCAATTGGCCACTATGGTCGGATCTTAAGCAATTTATTATTGATTTAGACACTGCGTCTGTGTTAAAAAGATGTTATCAATACAAGTAGAAGAGGAGGCAGTAATGCGAGTTGGTTCTAAAAAAAGATTAATCAAGTTAAAACTTTGAAATAAATTAATGAGTCTTACAGAAGTAGAACAGTTTTCCAACAGGTTTACATTGAAATCTCCACATATTACTACGTTTTTTTTGGTTCGAAAAATCCGCTTTAAACTGTCTTCCATAATTAATTCAAACTCGTTAAAATTAGCAGAGGGGGGCCTGTATACACATAAGACGACAAACTGATCCAATTCCACACATGAAATCTCAATAGTTCGTTCAGTAGAAAGATTTGTGATATCCTTACGATCTTTAAATTTTAAGTTACGCTTAATAATAATCATGGATCCGCCTCTACTTAAGCTCTTTCTTATGAACGAACTGACTATTACATAATTTTCTATATTGTTAATGGCTTCGTAATCTTTCAGCCAGTGTTCTGTAACACAAAACACGTCAACGGAAATATCGTGCAAAAAAAGACTTATTTCTAATGTTTTGCCAGAAAAGCCTTGAATATTTTGATGTACTACATGGAAACGATTAGACTTTTCTGTTGTCGTGTTTTTTAGTTTAAATTATGGTTAGTAAAAAGTATACTGTTGCTACTTAAAGTAGGAGCATTGTCGTGGGACTGTGTTATATCTTCTATAACAGCGTCCTTAATATTAAAAGATAGCAAACTAGCTATATGTCTTAGATACCTTAGGGGTAAAAGTAAATTATCCTCAAAAAGTTTGAAGTTCTTTACGAACTTATTAATATCAAAACAAAATATAACGTCACTATGACGGCAAGTCAAATTATGAATGTGCGAGTTGAGTGAGTAGTATATTTACATTTTTGTTCTAAATACAGCATTGATTATAGATAACGTGAAAAAGGCAGACTTGCTTACTATTGATCGAGTTCTTACGTTTTCGCGATTGTTACACATAGAATAGGCTGAGTCAGTCGTGATAATGGGACTTGTAAACGGCCCGAAACGTTGGTTTATTTGAAAAACAAATATACGCGATTTAAATGTGAAAATATATTTTTTTATTACAATATCAAGTGACGGGACGGACAAGTCGTGCGCCTGATGGTACGCTACACGTCTGTCCAAAACAGATGCAGTGCCACTCAGAGCTTTATATCGCAAAGCTCTTATGGGCACCGCCACTGCGTCCATCACCCTGAGACATAAGTTGACAAGTCCCATGTGCCTGTAATTCCACCAGCACCCTTACCCTTCAAAACCGGAACACATTACTGCCTGGCGGCAGAAATTGGTAAGGTTACTCTTTCACAATGAGCTCTACTGCTACTATCTATAATGTTTCATACCCTTCTTACTATTTTATTCTTTACATTTTAGGATAATTCACAGACCAATCACAATTATAATTATACATAAATATGACGAATTATTGTCATTAATGAATTTCCACATAGCAAAAAAATGTTTAAAAAGACTAGGAGATTTTTAAAAAAACGCAATTATACAACATCACACACGTTGCTCTGATTTTAAAGTAACTAAAGCACTTATGTTTTGGAAAATCGGGAACGATGACGGTACCATAAACACCTGGGTCATTGGGTCTGGACCCAAGACAATATAGAAAAGTTAGTTTTTTCTATATTGACCAGCCGGGCGTCGCCGGTGTGCGAGCGACTCGACCTCGGAGGTCGTCCAATTACACAAAAAAACTACTGATAAATAAATCAAATAATGAGAACAAGAACAACAATAATAGACAAACACATAAAAGTTAGGGTATCATAATTGATAACATAGTTTATACCTCGTTTGCGTACCTAAATCGTTCTTTCTTTCTTACACCGGGTGGCCCCTCAATATTGAGAATCGTGGTCATATGGCTTGCGTTGTACTATCTCTTTCTAACGATGCAGGTATATAGTTGCCCTCGACACCCGATAGAATTTGGTAAAGGACGTGATTTCCTTCACTTCAGATAATTTTGTTAGAGATCAACCACGTGTTCTTTTGCTTTCAATGCTGCCAAGAACTACCAGTTATTGAGCTATCTTCTCTTCGCATTATGTGGCTGATATAGGTCAATAGAGTTTTGGTCTAACGTTGCGAAAAGAAAGACTTATTTGTGCGTTTTTCTACGTGTCATTGCCAACACAACCCTCAACACTCACCGTTAGCACTACAGTTCGAATACATGTGTCTTTCAAATTGGCGGTGGATCAGTTTTGGGGATCAGATGGGAATAAATCTTCTATCGACTTATTCCCATCTGCTCCCCTACAACCGATCCCCTGGGGACACGTTTTATTTTAAATTATTTTCTATTCCCATCATATCCCCAAAGCGGTGGATCAAGAACAGATATTAATATTTTATTCCCACTTGATATCCTGGTACTTCCAAGTTTATTTTTGGTAGGTACTGTGGTGCTATCACATCAAGAAAATGAATAATAGCATTAGGTATATGTGATAATCATAACATTAAACTATATTTTAAATATTGTTCAAGAGTGATGTATGTTACTTGTGATTTGCTGTACGCCAATATTAATGATCTGTCAAAAAAAAAAAATTATTGTCTGTAATAATTGTAACATTTGATCATAATTCCTCAATAAATGAATATTTGGTTTTAAAACTTCTTTTTCTCTTGGCTGTACTTATCTTACAAATACAATGGGGAGATTCGTTGGGAGTTGTTAAACATAGAGGGGAACACTTGCAATTTTAAATTGGCGGTGGATCAGTTTTGGGGATCAGATGGGAATAAATCGTTCTATACTCTAGTAGAATGTGTAATTATAAAACGTTGCTAGGCAACCAATGATGGCATAGGAAAAGAACATTTTTTCAATGCTCATTATTAAGGCTTACTCTGCCCAAGGCCTGCTCTCGTAATTGGAATTTCAATAGTTAAGTATGTAGGTAGTTGGGTTATATAGAAATAATACTTACCTAGCCAATTATTATGAAGTTTACAAAATACCTATTGATACGTATGATTTAGGAATATTTAGGAAAAAGAAAATTTTTGCGTCCTATTAATATTTACTGCTAGATGGTAGGTAATGGTAGATGAAAAGATACAAAATTATAAAATTTTATGTGATATTAAATTACTACATGTTATTGTTATATCAACCAGCATCTATTTACGATTCTGAACTTGAATCACCACCAGAACTCGAATGTTTGCAATCTCTCCCTTCAAATCAAAAAGTCACTAGGGATGACACAGTTTTACAAATAATTAATTACTGCTCATTTTTATGTCATTTTGAAGTGATTTGAAACTTCGGTTGAATAACATTAATTATAAACATGGCTTCAAGCTTTAGTATTACCCACGATTTAATTGAATTTCCTAGGAAAGTATTGAAATTGTGGTAACTGTGAAAGAGTCATGTGTCAATTAATCATGTGTTTTTGTTTGTTGACATTTATTCTACATCGAAAATGGCTAGAGTATAGTTCTACTTACAAACCATATTTTTGGATTGTCACTTTGTCATTTATCACTGGAGCACAATTGCCAGAGTTTGCAATACAAATTAATGTGCCAGATAATTATCATTAAGTAATCAATTACTTTGTCTCAAACTAGGGCATTCCCTGTACTATTACCAGAGCAATAGAATTCACTTCGGGACACTTCACAGAACACCCATACTAGAACCGAAAAGTTTCCAGAAATTTCTCGAATTATTCTACGGGGAATTTATACCCGGGATCTTATCATCTAGCGTCCACAGTACAAACCATTTGGCTGTAGAGATTGTGAAGCATAACCTTAATGTTTGGCCTTTTTTGAAAATATAAAATGACTATTTTGAGAAGCATTCAGTGTTAATGTATTATTCAAAGGTGCTAATTTTTTACAAAACTAACACAACAAATTGTTTATTTCAAAAGTAATTGAAATAAACAATTTGTTGTTTAAAGTGATAATGTAACATGTTTTCACCTGAGCCTATCAAGTGCGATCATTGTTACAACAATTAAGTTCATTACTTAATCATACTGTAATTGATTCAATAATGGGTTGATCAAAAAGGCCGTACGATTTTTGTCATTGCATAACTTTAAACAAAAAAATAACTTTTTTTATATATTTATTTATTATTGTCTGCGGTCCATTTAAGAATAATATTTTAACTCGTAATTTAAGAATTGGCTGGAAAGTTTTAATTTTTATAATTTATGAAATACGCCTACCACTACGAATCGTAAATCATATTTCATCATGATAACACCTAACACATCTGAACAAAGCTGTTGAAAACTATAGCATTCGGGTTTCGATGTATTTCATCCACCTTATTCGCCCGACATACCCCCTTCAGATTTTTACTTGTTCGGTCTGTACAAATTTTTTTGAATGGACATACCTTTACGAAAGAGGAATACTAAAATAACCCAAAAAGTGGCAAAAGATTTTAGATAAACATGGCTACTGCATAGTTGATTAAATTATAAGCACATGAGCCTTGTCAACTTATGTCTCAGGGTAACTGGCGCAGTGGCGTTGCCCTTAGATCGTTGTGATTTAAAGACCTGAGAGTGGCACTGCAACTGTTATCTGCGTGTCGCTTACTACTAGGTATACTACTTACTCGTCCCGTCAATTGGTATCATAAGCAAAATATGTTTTTCATTTATAGTTTGATACCGCACAGACTTTTTGGCCAACCCAATAAGAATTCGCCAAATAAGCTAAAATGTACTATAATGGAATCCGTTCTTTCTGATCTGTGAATGTAATAAAAAAATTGGAAAATAAAAAATACTACTAAACATATAATACAAGCTGTTTTGATAGTACGCTGGCGTGGTTCCAAATGATTAGGCCCATTAGACTCATTATCTAGCAAAGCGGAGTGGAGAAGAGTTGTGTTTCTTCAGCTAACAGTGTGTAGTTATTTTGACATCCCCGCGCTACTTAGTGAAAATAATGACATTCTATTAGTTGCTAGAACATACCATGTTCGCTCCCCGCTTTGTTTTGGTAGATAATGGACCTTTCAGAGTTGCCTATCTGAGTCTTAACGCTTATTTGTGGCGAATAAAATGTACTGACGCCGAGTGGGGCGGCAAATGAACACGGTTGCTTAATAGCTACAGAACAATCGAGAAAATATTTTTATCATTTACTTTAGTACTGTTTCATTTTTGAAGGAATTGTTCTTTAATGTGACTCGTGAAATTTTTTAAATGATTTTTGAAGTGTTTTGCTCTTCTTCAGTCTTTAATCACCCACTGCTGAGTGTAGGTAGGCCTCCTCATTTGCACCGACATTCTTTTCGATCTTGGTCTATTTGCATCCAGGTTCTTCTGGTTGCTTTGATTAAATCGTCCATCTATCTAGCCTTCTGTTGACTGACGCTTCTTGTACCAGTCCTCGGTCTCCTCTCCAGTACTCTTCTGTTCCACCGGTCACCGGTTCTGCGGCTTATGTGAACGTCCCGTTACCATTTTCTTTGTGCAATGATAATTATTTAAAACTGGTTCAAGAAAAACTAGGTTAGAATAAGGCACAGAACAAGTAAATTACCACAAAAGCAGAATAACTACAAACGCGCCTACTTATACTACAACAAGCAGTACTATTGTATTCAATCAAAAGGGCAGGACACATAAGATCTTGTCTTACGGATTTCAATATTATAAGCAGTATTAACCATGCTTCACCTGGAAAAAATAATTACAATAAATTGCAATCTTCCACGCCTCTTTCCTACTAAAGATCTGTTCCTAAAGTGTCAAGTATTATCTGTACGCCAAATTTTCTTATTGCACTGTCTTCTTGAAGCACACTCCCTTGTTAATTACAAGCCTCTATTGGTCAAGGACAGACGTCGCTTTGCCATTTACCCCAAATTTCATGCTAAGTATAGCTTTACACACAAATCCTTCTGTTTCCTGAGAGGTCACTTATACAACTACATCAATCCTAAAATCTACGTTTATAATCTGCGCAGGCATGATTGCAAAGTTACATTGATGAAATGGTTTTTAACATTGGACTATGACACTAGTGAAAATTTAATAAAAGTCACTAAATAAATGTAATTATTTTAAATATTATAATATTATATTATTCAGAACTCGCACACACGCTTACATACACACACACTCACACACACAGACACACACACACACACACACACAAACACACACACAAATTTCACTCACGAAACATCTTCATATCTTTCCTTTTAGATTATATACTTACCTTTTTGAAAACTAAATAAATAAATTGTAACGGGGTGGGAGCCTGGAGATTTGTAACACAGGTCTAGTTACCTAGTACGAACTCCAGACTCTCGCTTAAGGTAGCTAACATTAGTCATTATTAAGTCTTGTTTACCATATAATTATAATGTACAATCTTCCTTATGTGGGAGTGAATAAATAAATAAATTTAAAAAAAAATCAGAATAAAAACTTAGTCATGGAGACTAAACACTTCGCTCTCAGTCATCAAAGATTTTTTTGAGCTTTTTATTAATTTTTTTATTTATTTTTTTAATCAAATGTAAGTGTGAATTTGACCTCCATCTCATCTGATGGAAAGTGACAATGAGGTCGACGATGGAACATGCACACTTAAATAATGCCTATTCACTCTCGCCTTTAAATGGTCCAAGTTATAATGTTCAGGGAATAAGTCTGCAGGCAGGGAATTCCACTCCATAGCCGTTCGCCATAGGTATAAATGTGGAATCCAATCTTATGCCTAGTCCCTCGATGACAGAAAGGGGAAGGCGGAATAAATCGTGTAATAACATCGCACACTCTCCGTGATATATTCTGTAAAATACCGTTAAGCAGGCAACTATACGGCGGTGTTCAAGGCTCTGCACCTTCGCCTCTACTAATTCCGAGTCACCTATAAGCCTCTTGGCATGCTTGTCAATTGAATCTAAGGTGGCCATTTGGTATGTAGCGGAGCCATCCCAAAGGTAGCAGCAGTACACCACGCACGACCGGACTTGTGCTTGATACAGCTAAAGCAACTGTCCCGGTTTGAAGTAACGCCTCACCCTGGAAAGCATGCCAAGCTTCCTGGCTGCATTTTTGGCCATGGAGTGTTCCAAAAAAATCGCAAATGTCTAAGCGTGGTAGTTATCACATTTCATCAGATCGTCCGTCCGATTGCTTGCCTTACAAAAAAAAGTCGTACAAAAAAGTGGTTGTCTCTGCGAGTTAAAAACATTACTTATAGCATCACAAAAACATCATATTTTGTGTTCATTCATAATCGCTGCAAGGTTATGTTTACACTCTTTTAAATTCATGATGACGTTAAATATTGAAGGAGGAGATTCGAAACGAGAGCGTAAATAATTATGCTACGACGTAGCAGTGACATCGTCCGCTACTGTACGTGACAACCGGTACGTGCTACGACGGGAGAGAGAGACTTGGACATCGACTTCTGTGGCCAATAAAACTGCGGGGACCACATAATAGTGCTCTCACCTTTTCCATCCTCTAAGACTCTCACCACACGTCCGAATTAAAAAAGAACAATGAAAGAAAATGTCAATTGATGTCAAAAGTCTTACTTACTAATGCCACCATTTCTATTTCGAAAAAGTTGCTTCTTAGTAAATGACGTCGTTACTTAAAAAAACAAATTATAGCAACACTCATACAGTTTAAAGAAGTTCTTGGGCCAAGCACATTTCAATGTAAATAAAATTTTTGAGTTCGCCTCGAATTTGATGACCACACAATGTCCGGTACAGTCCGCCAACACAGTTACCTAGTTATGCCAACTGTCAAAACTTTCACGAACGGACATAGCTGCGTTGGCATGTGTACACGCTACGTGGTCGGCCTGTTAAATGCACTTAAACTAACTTAATTGCCATGCTGGCCTATGAAAATGTTTTCACTATTTACTTGCAAACAGCTATTTCATGACTCCATTTAAATTTGTATGGAAGGACGTGAAAATGACTTTATGTTCTAATGAAATTATAATATTTCAATAGTGCGTGACGTAGTAGACCTATCGATCCGGCTCCCAATTTTATATCTGTTTAGTGAACTGTTGTTTAGTATGCATAAAATAATAATAATTTATTTCCACAAATACAAATTATAGAAATACAACACACATTTAAAAATTGTATTTTTAAGTAAATATGACACTTTAATTGTGGATCAAGGTAGGGTATATAATGTAGTATCTTCAATATGGTATGTAATATTTTATCCATATTTGCCTAACAGGTTAGTGACCGCATACAAACATCAGTTTTAGTTCTCACAACGCAAAGAGACACTTATAAAATGAATTTTCCTCTTAAAATGTCTAAGTTGTTATAAACGAAACAACAATTTACTTACAAGTAAGCGTATTGTCGCTAATTAGAGTCTGAGTGACGGCGAACGAAATTTTCTTTAAATGTCTTTGCCTTCAAGTTGTCAGAAGTTAGGCAAGTTGCGAGTTGAGCATTCGCATTAAGAGTTGGAGGATTGCTGTCACATATTGTGTTATAATAAATTTTGTTATTATTACGAGAAGTTGACTTCAGCTGTGCTCCAGTGAAGGAATACTCTGCAATTTCCCAAGATGCACAGACTTTACTGAACAAACTGTGTTCTTGTGTTCACAGGAGCACACATTAAAATTCCATAGGGAATAAGCTATTCCAATAGTATATGTATATCTGCCTTTGATCTTTTCAATTCAATTAGATACTGGTTTTTTATAAACACGTTGTAATCTTGCTGATGATAAAAAAATCACTTACAGTTTTTTTTATAACATCAAGTGACGGGACGAACAGCCTGATGGTAAGTTACACGCCTGTCCATAACAGTTGCAGTGCCACTCAGAGCTTTAAATCGCAAAGATCTGAGGGACACTGCCACTGCGCCCATCTCGCTGAGACATAGCTTGACAAGTCCCATGTGCCTGTAATTTCACCGGCACCCTTACCCTTCAAAACCGGAACACAGTAATGCTGACATTACTGTTTGGCGACAGAAATAGGTAAGCTGGCAGTAATTCCCTGGGCGAACTCTTTCACGAGGAGCTCTACTGCTACTAAACTGCAGTTACTGCAGTTCTTAAACTTTAATTTAACGTAAGTTATAATGTTTTAAGATATTACTTATAATAATATTGCCATTTTTCTACTACACATCACACAAATGGTTGGAAAAAATTGGCAAAAGACAATTTTGTAGAATTTCAAAACAAACCAAATATGCGTTTTGTACCAACTTAATCTAACTCTATGAATTAATTTAAAGGATAGGTAGATGTAGAAGACAGGAAGGAATGAAGGGTGCTACATATCTGTAGGTATAGCGGACTCGAGTGACAGGCGCAATCTGTTTTCAAATAATTACTTGTGAAAGCTGAGGCAGGCGAAATTAATTTCTTTGTTACTCCAACAGTATCGATGCGCTCGCACAGTGAGTTTTCGGCCCTTATTTCCTCACCCACTGAACACTTCACAGTTATAATTATATCGATAATTTAATTCGTTAACAAATTTTCCGCTCGAAAATAAACTTAACAGCACGATTGCTGAACCTCTGGAAACGCAATTGAGTGTTCTGGGGTTGCTTTTGTGAACAGATTTAAGTTTTGAATGACTGCTCAATAAGCTAGTGTATGCATTTGTATATATACATATATATTCGTATTCGTATAAGTGACGGAATGAACAAGTCGTACGCCTGGTGGTGAGCAACACGTCTATCCATAGCAATTGCAGTGCCACTTGGAACTCTAAGACCTCACGGGCACTGCCACTGCGCCCTTCGCCCTAAGACATAAGTTGACAAGTCCCACGTGATTTCACCAGCACCCTTGTCCTTCAAAACCGAAATGTAGTGAATAAAAACTAAAGTGTAAAATAGTGAATTTAAAATGTATAATAAAAAACCTGACGACGCGACGTAAAGTTTTTACTAAAGAAAACACAAGTGACAACAGATTGACGACGATAAACTGTGAACGCTTCAACTGATTCAAATAAAAAGGCAAACTCTTTAACGATACTCGTTATGGAACAAATTTTATAAAGACGCATTTATCTTAGATACTAACAAACAAAAGAACGTCAAACTTTTCCCATTAATCTACCTATAAGTAGGTTTTTCTTCAACTAAAGGTGAAAGCAAATAATATTATCATGTTATTAATTCTCCAGAATTCTATATTCAAAGTAATCGATTATTCCAATCTGAATTACGTAATTAATAAATAGAAGTAAACATATTTTTTAACAGCGTACTAGTTTATATTAGATTATACCAGTGCACAAACATTTTTTCAGCTGTAAAACTTGATCAAATTAGCTTATTCATAGCAGCTTATTCTTAAGTTTCATCTAAGCCCACCTCAAGATACAGTCACATCGTTTCAATGGTACACAAGAAAGCTCTTTACCAAAAGTAAATTACGAACACAACTAGAGAAGCATTAGCATTTTTCAGCGGCAAAGGCTTGCTTTTAGTTAGTGTCACCTTAAACCACATTAAGGGGCGGCCTGTTTAAATCATAACGTGGTTATTATTTCAGCGGAGCGGTATGGAGGCGCTGCCGTCGACAAGCCGGCCATTTTCCTGAAATTATCGCTACTCGGCCGCGCCACGACAGAATCGAGGACGTCCCACGGACTTGCACAACGCATTAACGGGAAAAATATTATTTTCCTAAAAGAAAATAACTTTTTGTACCCGAAAATCATGGCAACATTACAGGATTTAGCTGTATCGATCGTTCTCCTAATTACTTACTTCTATTAATAAAATCCAATCTACTCCACACACACACAATATCCACGTCAGTTAGAACCAATCCGTAATTCTGAACACGGCTGCGAAAATTTGTAATTACCAAAGTGGATGAAATATACTTGACATAATGTATTATATACAATGTTTAACATTTCACGTTATGTTCAAACTGTCAAGTTGTGTTATCGTGGAGATATTTGACTGAAAATGTACTACTCGAAGCTGGAAATGAAAAAGCACTTTGAGCATTTCCAAAGCGCGACGCTAATACTGGATTCAGCTGAATTATTTCCTCAAACGGTCAATTTGCGAGAAACGTTTTGCAAAAGAAAGCGAGTGCATTTAAAAAATTAGCAACGAAGATTTAGTGCTGTATGACAAAAGCAGAGACCGGGGGAGGGCAAGATAACCAGTGCTCTTGCCAAGAGGATGTCTGGGGACAAGAAAGCGTTGTTCACGTTCCGAGAATCGCATAATGGAACCAAACTGAATCGTGTGTCTTCCTCGGCGCTACGATTCCAGACAGAGCCGAGACAAGTTCCTAGTACCTACATAAAAGCAATTTGAATGACATCGTCCTACGGTTTGAGATTAAGCGACAGTAACTTGGAATTACTTACATTAATTAGTTTTCCCTTGTTCGGATTGGTACCGACCCAACAATGGAATTGAAGTTGATTTTATTATTTGGTTATTGTTATCATTATATAAAACTAATATTTCCTTTACCGATTTTTGTATAAATAAGTATAATAAAGTAAGATTACACACATAAATCCAACATACAAGAAGACTAAATAAACGAATGCGTACACATCATCCCCTAACCGTATAAAGTATTTCACTAAATCTCCTCAACGACGGGGATGGGATAACAGCGTAAAAATATGGTATCATATTATTCACGGTTTATAAAACGTTACAGATCGTAAAGTAATCGAACAAGTCATTAAATCGTTCATAAAGTCATTAATTTATTATTGATGTGAAAAAGTCCATTGACGAAGGCATTGCTGCATAAATGATTTATTTTGATAGCCTGAATAGGCCACTGTCATGTACATAAAAAGAATAAAAAAGCTTCCGTAATTTAAATTCAAAATGTTTTCTAAATTAAACATGGTAATCCGTACACAAATCGAATACATTATTTGGTTTTGGCTGCAGAGGCGGTTAGCATTTGAAATTCCCATGTCTTTTTTCCAAATCGTTTCCTTTACAGTAATATTGTATTCATAAATTCTAATCACGGGGTGAAAGAGAATACAAGTAGTAGGACTATGATTTAATCATCCCATATATACATTGCTTATCGGATAATTTGTGAACAGTTGAAATTCCAAATACATTTTTGACACTGTATACTACAAACCTAATTTGTTAGAATAAGTTTGTAATATCTTATTATAATAGGTATACGTTTGGGGATCGATAGTGGAATTTGTTCTTGGTTTAAATTAAAACATTCCGAAAGCGTAATATACATATACATACATACATCATTGATACATCCACGCATTCGAAAGAATCACTTTGTTTCTTCTTCACAATGCGCACAAAATAAAAGAAGGGAATACACTATCCGGGCGTCTGCGTTTCCTGAAAACTACAGTTTAGAAATATTCAAGACCAGAGTAAATAGGCATTATTTATAATTATTAATACAAAAATCGAACACGAAGAAAAATTCTTTTGATCTGACAGGACTCAAACCTGCGCTTGTATGCCAATCTATGGCAACCTCTCCACCAACTGAGCTCGATCGAGTCAGTAGACTTTACTAATTTCTCCTCTACATGTTAGTGAGGAAAAACTTTTATGAATTACTTACAAGTGGTGCTACAAAAAAAAACCATTGACATCATAACAAAGATCCGTAACAAAAAAAAAACAAGTGGTAGAGTAGAGCGGTTGCCTTAGTTTGGAATGATAGCTGTCAGATCCAACTAATTTTTCTTTGTGTCCGATCTTTTTATTAATAATTAAAACAAAATTGTGGACTAATTTCACGAACATTAAATGAATATATTTTTATACAATAACGCAGTATTACAGAATACTACCATTTTGAGCTAAGCATAGAGCGACGAGAAATGCAAGCAACACTTTATCGTGAATAGAGTGCCTATTTTCTAATTTCTATTAACAATTTTTTAAGAAATAATGAGATGGGTAGTTTATTCACGACAAAGTTTCGCTTACTTGCTAGTATCTTTACGCTTTGTTCAAAATCGTAATATTTTGTGATACTGCGTTATTCTGTAAAGGCAGTGGGTATTCGTATAAATAACATTAGGTAAAACGGCTTTGATGTTAAAGTGACATGATGACAAATCTGCCTTTATTTTCGAGCGCCCAGAGCGAACTTCATGGAATTTGTTTTAAATTTCATCAGCGTAAAAGTAGTCCATACGCACGAACACATTATGGATGGGACGCAGTTAATGCAGGTTATTTTGTTTCCGTAAGAGCGACGCCACATATGATTTCAACGTACCAAATGCCACACGAGCAATGCGTTGACGCAACATAATGCCGCTTACTTACGCATCGCAGCACCCTTACTCACGGAAGAAGAAAAAACAACGGAAGTGCCTTAAAACTCGATTACTATCAGAACCGCTGTCACCAAAACTCACACAATCATATGTGACTATGAAAACTTGATAATGTAGTAATTGGTCGTAATTTCTAATTTAAAAAGATGTTATTACAATACCTACTATAGCAAGTTATTACTTTTTGATTATATATTGCAATTTCAATTAATATGCTGCAATCTAACGGTCAATAGCTGAACGACGACGTATTCGAGATGTTTACTTAGTTCTCTAAAAAAGAGTGACAGAGTATAAGGTTTATTTTCGTATCTCGTAACAAAAAAATTATAACGATAAACAGAAAATTGAAAATTTATTAAACTAAAATAAAATAAGACTTAATGATGATATGAAACACCACCACGAAGAATAGTAGTACAGGTGCCACTAACATTTTTGCGCTCCAAATAGCAAAATAAGGCATTTTTCTACGATTTTCGAGGTTTGCGTGAGATATTGAGACGACTTTAACATACAAAGCGAAAATGGCGGACTCAAGTATGTGGAATTCCGCGTGCTGTTGGCACACGTGTCATGCTAACTAACTGTATTTATTGTTTTGTGACCCCATGCCTGCTTAGTCTCTTGGCCCCTTGTTCGATGTGCACATGTACCGTCGTCCCACGCCATGTGTACGCACCATATGGCATGCAGTTGTAATTTATATGTAGTACAACATAGCGTCACCCCTTAGGCATCACAATACCGACGCAACGCATCATGTGGCAACGCTCTAAGGCCACAGATAATGTAACCAATTATGTTTTTCTCACCTCAGGAACGTAATAGACTAGAAAATGCAAGTAAGTAGCTTCAGTTTTGTTGTTACCATTATCCGTAAAATGTTTTACAAGAATGATGGTGTGCCTTTATAAACACGATCCGTACAAAATTTAAATTTGGGGTGTTACAAAACGACTCTGAAAAAGGGCGATTCAATCAAGTGGGATTCGATTGCAGCATTGTCTCATTTAAATGGATCGAATAAGCCGTAAAAGTATCCCCAGGCTGATGAGATTTGTAAGTCAATATTTAACTAAGCCTTCCTTTTACAGTAATTTAATTAAACATTGCGTTGTAAATCCTTATTCAAATTTCCAAATCACGGTTTTTTGTCCGTTTTTAGTGTCTGCTCTCTTTAGGAACTAGATATAAAAATTATACACATATATAATTTCAATGAATTTCTTAAATAATATGTACCATTCACTCCACTTACACATACTACTTCTCAATTACTAAGCTAATATACTATTAAATGTCTTTTAATTGCACTAAATTCACGAGGGCAAAAACAGTAGTCTCCCCTAACACAGGTTAAATATTTTTGTAATGCCTAGTTGTATGACTGACTGGTCAGCAACTACTCATATCACTGACCAAATAAAGTACTATTCTCTGTATTGTTGTTAATATAGTAATAATGGATTTTACAGTATACATAATTTTTTTTAAGAAATGGTAACTTTATTTTTTTTATTTAGCGTCGTTGTGTTTTTATAAAACTTCGTCTTTATTCTGAAGAGTTAGCAGCTCCATCTACCAACATCAGCCCTATACCTATTGCAGGCCCCTAAAACGGTATAATTTAGAAATAGAAATAGAAATAGAAATAGAAACAGAAACAGAAACAGAAACAGAAACAGGAGCAGGAGCAGGAGCAGGAGCAGGAGCAGGAGCAGGAGCAGGAGCAGGAGCAGGAGCAGGAGCAGG
>NW_020655951.1:17349-25788 GCF_003589595.1 Hyposmocoma kahamanoa
GGGCAGGGGCAGGGGCAGGGGCAGGTTTATGATTAAATAAAAACATAAAATTAAAACAACATATCACTGTTATAAATATAATTTCATTATCATATTTTATTAGAAGTAATTCAATTGACTCAAAAAAAAAAAGATATAGGGGGGCCCTCGCAAGATCCGCCATATTTGACACTAGTCATAAGATGTTGTGAACTTGTGATCAAGAAGGAAATATTAACGTAGATGTTTTTATTGTGCTTTGAAGTGTAATTTACTAATTTATTAACAAATCAACGAGTTATAACCTGTTTTGTTCATGAATCTAATTAAATACGTCACCCTGCCAATAGATGGCTTTGCTTCGTAAATAATAAACGACGAGGTTTCGTTATTTATGATTGTTAATAATTAATATTGATCGATGAATACATTAGCTATAATAATATTGTAATGATATTAAATAGCAATTAGCATAATAATTGTAATGGAATAGTAACTATGATAATTGTAAATTGTAAGACTGTTTACTGCCTATAAAATAAATGCTCTGTCTTTAGTTTCATTATTTTTCTCTGTTTGCGACTTTGCAAATAACCCGTCCGATTCTTCATTTCCGCCACTCCCTAATAGAATGTTACAGTATTTTGTTTAATGTTAATTATCATTGTCACGATTATACTGTTCCTTCTTCTTCTTACCGTATCGATGGCATACACTATGGCCTTATTTAGAGTGGTGGCGGGCGCGGGTGCGTATAAATCAAATGTACGTAGACGCTCGTTACTACAGACCATATATAAATACTTTGCGTTCATAGTGGCTGCGCGCGGCGGCGCCTACCGTGAGGCGGGCGCGCGGCTTGCGGGTTTATTTATTTGCGGGGTATTGGCTTGGTCCACCCGTAGGTACCTTTTACAGTGCTTGGTCTACCGTCTAGCGTTTGCGATTTCGACGTGTGGATCTACCCGCTCGTTTTATGCACTGTGACTTCGGCACTGTGAAAGGGAAGATGCGAAAACCCGCGCGCCCACACCCGCCGCGCCGCCGCGACCGAGCCTGGCTTGTGAATGAGCCCTATAATGCTTGCCATCGTGGTGAAAGGAATTTCCAACTGGCGTAAGGTACTCTTCGATAGTTGCCCAGGGTGTGCCAGATGTACGGGACAGAAATGGTACGTAGTGCGGAAAGGCAGCTCTCGTGCATTCCATTGTCTTTTTAAATTTTCTTTCATATTGTAATATTGTGATATTAATAATATGAAACAATAAACTGATTCCATTCTAATGGATAGTGTCAAATTTTATTGTTATTAAATAGTTTAGGTCTCGTAAAGATGTAATAAATGTTACACAAGAACCAATAAATAAATAAGGTTTATTTCTATTTGTTGGTTAGTTGGTATTGAGTTGAAAGAGTCAATAGTTTGAAGGAAATCAAGATTTCATGATAGGATACCCTGTGACGGTTTTATCACGCTATTGTTCCTACCCTAACGGTAGAAAAGCCCTGTACGCGGCACTGGAATTTATATGAGATGAGAACTATACTGGAGTTCGGAAACTGCATAGTTAATAATCTCAGTACACAGAGTACTAAAAATCCGACTTCCAAAAGCATTCATCCCCTCGTTTGCCACCTTAAAGGTGGAATATTATCTTCAAATTTAAATGACCACTACTGAGGTACCCTCTTTCTAACAAAAAAAGAATAATCAAAATCGGTCTACAAAAAACATACAGTCGAATTCAGAACCTCCTTTTTTGAAGTCGGTTAATTAATATATCTATTAAATATATGATAAGTTTATTACGTGATTACCTATAATGTTACTATAATTACAAAACTCTGATTTACACAGGAGTTCAATTGGGGCGTGGTCATTGAAGATTAACGTGTTGATAAATAGAAATAAATTATATAGTAATTGTAGCTTTTGGATATAAACATCTTTTTAAAATATACACATCGATGAAAGAGCATATTTATGTATAATATGTTTTTTACGTGTGAATAATACAAAATTCTGAAACTTAAAGTGAGGTAAAGAGGTTTTTATGATGTCATTAGAAAATTGTAAAACTTTGTTATTTTTGTATGTACAATTTCATTAGAAATTAAATATTCTACGATTGTTTCATAAAAGAATAACTTCGAAATACAAAGTTTAAAGTTAAAATTTTCAGAAGGTTATAATCAAAATAATTTTGGAAATTTTCAAAATAACATTTACTTTTTCAAGTGATAACACTTTTATAAAACTGTATAGGGTTTCTTTTTCACACATTTCTTTCGTTCTCCTCCTCCTCCAAGGAAGACCTGGGCCCAGCAGAAGGGTTATAAGGGTTGATGTAGAAAGTAGAATGTGAAGAAAATATTAATCACATAGGCGCGGCAAAACTTAAACACTGCGATGTGCGGGCCGAAAATTTTAACCCTTTCACTACTGTATCGATGTCAAACTCGCATCGAAAAACCTACGAGTAATCGGCTCCCATTTGTAAAATTACAATCATCTCAAAACCTGAAAAGTGTTCCTAACGACGAAATATTGTATACTCTGCTGAAACTTGGATAATGAATTTTACAGTGTACCTACAGAAAATTCTTTCGAAGAAATGTAATTTTATTTTCATAGGGCGTCGTTGTACAACAAATAAAAAACACGACGAAAACTGACAAAAAGTTCCCGATATCAGGGATAGATGGCACATTCCACATAAAACAGCATGTATTAACTTAGTTCTCTTTTGTTATGGCTTAACTTAAAGCTTTTTGACCATACCATTATACATATAAAATAATTACGTACGTTGGTACGTTGCGCTTTTAGTAGCAGTCTACTGCTACTAAAAACACAACGTACAACAACGCTCCCTGTGAAAGAGTGCGTCCAGGCAAGTACTGCAACTTTACCTATTTCTACCACTTATCAGTAACGTCAGTATTGTCTTCTGGTTTTGAAGGGTAAGGGTGTTGGTGAAAGCACATGGGACTTGTCAACTTATGTCTTAGGGTGACGGGCGCAGCGGCAGTTACCCCAGATCTTTGCGATTTAAAGCTCTGAATGGCACTGCACTTGTTATGGACAGGCGTGTAACTTACTATCAGGTACATGACTTGTTCGTCCAGTCACTATATATAAAAAAAAACTTTGTTTGACATTATTTTGCAATTATTTATCAGTTAGACCATTCTCTTGTATATTGTCCTTTACTTATTATATTTTATCTTATTGATGTTTTCACTCACATATTTTTTTTTGAAAATAATCCTCTAGTTTGTTCTTATTATTCATACAAAGATCGAACAATACAAGGAAAAATTCCTTCGGTCCGGCTGGATTCGAACCTGCGACTGTTAGTGAAACCGCAGCTACCGATCCCCCGACTGTGCCACGGAACGAGTCGGCAGTTTACGAATTTCCTTATGTGCTTGTTACCGATCTTTTTTTTGGGTTTACACAGCTTTTTAACCTTTGAGAAACCGATAAAAGTTTAGTTCGTATTAATGACGATCGTAGACGATTACATAGCGTTGTGTTTGAAATTGTAATTTATTATTTATTTCATAGTACCAGTGTTACAATAACACTGATACTATGAAATAAATAATCCTATTCATCTATCTCTATGCTATTCAAACATAGGCAACGAGTGCTATAAATGATATTTAAAATCACAAATGATTGCCATTGAATAAATTTGTTTCGAGTGGCAGATGAGGAGCCTTTTCTAAACATAACAACAAACAACGGTGGGGTTTACGAAAGTCTCTAGTTTCCTTAACAAGCACTTGGATGACGGCCAAAACAACGAACACTCTTTTAAGCCGAGTATATAGTACTGAAACATTGATTATTTTTTTACTCTTTATTTATTTAGGGACTTTGATCGTTACTGAACATGTCAGCCCCATTGGAAAAACAAGAAAACACTTAATAAAATATATTTTAAAAGAATATAATTTAATTTGGGTGTTGTATGGATGTATTTACTGATACTACTATCTTATGGTATCACGTGCAATTTGTTTACTTATCATCACTCGTATTAACGGTAAAGCAAAACATCAACATACAAATAAATAAATAAAAAGCAAATAACTAAATAAAAAGGGAAATGGAAAGCGTGAAAATACGTTGATTATGGTTCGAATGCATCGGTTGTTAGAACTTTCTGTGGGTAGGGGTCCTAAATAGTAGCAGTAGAGCTCATTGTTAAAGAGTTCGTGTAGTGAAGTACTGCCACCTTACATTACTGCGTTCCGGTTTTGAAGGGTGCTGTTGAAATTATAGGCACATGGGACTTGTCAACTTATGAGTCAGGGTGACGGGCGCAGTGGCAGTGCTCCTCAGAACTTTGCGATTAAAGATCTTAGTGGCACTGTAACTGCTATGGATAGGTTTGTCGCTTACCACCAGGTGCACGATTTGTCCATCCTGTCAATTGGTATCATAAAAAAAAGTCAAAGGAAACTCTTTCAAATGATGATGTCTCCTTTATGAATGTGCCATTATTTTGATAAAATCGGGGCTTTAATTCGGCGCACACACGATATGATAATGTCATTTGTTTCATAGTTTCGTTTAAGTTTGGTATATTTTTAATTCTTTATAGCTAAAGAGCCATAGCAGAAGAAATATCCAATAATTAAAGGACGTCCTCGTTTGCTGAATTCGCCGGATTTAAAAATACATTAAGCTTTTAAATAAATATAGAAGAGACAAAAGTATCTCGCCATTCTGCGGAAATAAAAAAACCGGTAGCAATACGAACCGTGTCAAAAGGCAATATACAAATTATACAAGTCCATTTCACTTATAATAGGATTGGTACAGTGACATTTCTATATTACATATATATAATTACTCTCACAATTAGGTAACAAAAAGAAATAGTATAGTTATATTATAATATACTAAAAACAAACAATATTTTTTTCAATTGTAATTTTAAGTAAAAATAATTATACTATATAAAATAGATAGAAACTGAAATGATAAAGATAAAAATAAATTACCTCAACTACTTGATGCGTAAACCAGAATATTTATCCTTAAAGATTTACACTATGGAATCGATAAATCGAATCAGCTATTGTTTGTCTCGAGTCAATACGTGTGCATATACCTTGCATGACCCGCTTCACTCGATTTCGTCTGATCACACACAGCGATCGTACAAAAATCGAGCAAATCTGTAGGCACCTTTAGCTATACTTTACATTCCTGTGGTAAATTATGTATCAGTGGTCTATTCCGAGTTCATCGTCATCGATTTCGGAGTGAAAACTTCGCGAAACTAACCACGGCTCGGTTTCAACTCACGTTCGAACCGAAAACTTGCGAATAAAACTGCGGTATAAATAATATATGGCTTCTCTACAGGGCTTAACAAAAAGATTGGACTATGTTTACGCTGATAAATATAAATTGTATGAATTCGAGAACAAAAAAAAAATCTTGAATGTTAATCGGATGTTTTTGTAAAAGGAGGATGAAAACAATATTTTGCGGTCTTATTTAGCAAAGTTATCAAAAGACATCACCAGCTAAAGTATGGTCGGAACTTTGTATTCTGTTTTTATGTTTTTTTGTAACTGTTTTTATGTTCTATAATAAGTGATGAGACGAGCAAATCATGCGCAATAGTGGTAAGCGACAAGTCTACCCGAAACAAAATGCCACTCAGAGCTTTAAGTCGCAAATATCTCAGGGGCACTGTCACTGCACTCGCCTCTTTGAGACATAAAGTTGTTCCATGCGTCTGTATTTCCATCAGCACCTCTGTGTATGAAATTAAGTTGAATTCTCGGCTTCAATTACCGGTAGTGCTTTTGGGATATTTGATAATTAATAAATGCAGTAAAACTCCATGTGCATTGCTTTATTTCCGTACCTGATACGTAGGGTGCGAGGCAGCGCCATCGGCCTCTTTAGAACGGTGGCCAATACTGTGTCAATGGGTAGCTCATACATGTCAAGTGTGTATTGTATTAGATTTGTCTTTAGATGGCACAAAATGTAGTTTACTGTTTGTGAGTTTTATATTATTACTTAGAGGATGGAAAAAAATAAAATAGTCTAAGTATTATTATGACACTACAAGTAACATCATGTGTCAAAGTTATGGGAAACAAGATATTACTAGACGCGGGTGTATGCTGTCAGCCAAACAATATTATTTCTATGGGAGTACCTATGTCAAAATTTTAAAACTTTTCTACGATTTTTAAAATTTCAGTCATTATCATCTAAAAAAAACTCCTTTTAAAACAAGGATTATCAATATACATAACTCTTTGTAAATTGAGTAGGTATATTTTTGCGTATATTTTATTACAACAAGAAATATAGAGCAGTATACCAAAAAGTAAAAATCCTGACCCAACAAACGAAAAAAAAGTAAACAACGTTGGTTTCACGTCAAGATAATCCTACTTATATAATTAATTCATTTACCCCTTTTAAGGACCACGTCATCCTTAAAATATAATACGGAAATAACTTGTTTAAATAAGTGGTACTGTGCTTAAATGACTGTCTAAATGAATTGGGTACTTTAGGTATTGTATGTATAAGTTAATATATTACAATTATAATATGGTCTTTTTCACATTGTGGTCCTAATTTTAGTGACCGTGCTCATGATAACTAACAATATGTAGCAGAAGTTCAACCCAAAATGGTTAAAGCCTGAAACACGTAGAGAGCGGGTGCGGGTCGGGCGCATGTCGTGTCAGGATCGCGGCGGGTCTAATTCCATGTGTTTATATGGACAACAACACCGAGCGCGGACGCGGGACAGTCTCTTTTGATGGAAAGTCAAGATAGTACATGATCATCTATAGGCTATCTACCTGTTCACTCTGTCCTTCAATATATCCAGGATGTATCCGTTCGGGAAACTACTTCCAAAATGTTTCTTCTATTAGTTTCTCCTACAAATTTTTTTTAGAAACAATTTTTTTTGTTAGCGTGCAGCTACCGTGAGTATCGAGCACTAGCTCAGATGAAGGTTATAGGTTCATTTGGACAGATATTTATATCAATGTATATTTAGGAGTATTGTCTTGTCTGTATAAACAGTAATATTAAGAATATAAGGCTCAATTTAATGCAAGCTGTGTTGCATCTTTAAATAGTTTGTGCATCTAGCTAACACCCTTACCAATATAAAATGTACCTACATGTATCGATGTAACAATTGCTGATGAATCTCAATAAATAAATTAATGTAAAGATAGGAAATGATAGAACACCTTTTGTATGCACTGAGCCTTACTTTCCACAGAAATGCAGTCGTTGTGTAGTAGTTCTGAGCCACTCGTTGTTAAGAGGGCATGACCATTTAATTTTCCACAAAAAGCCCTCCGAGATAGGTAAATGCATGAGTAAATCTTAAAGTGTTGCCCAAATGGATATTACAACAAATGTAGCTCCAATTTAGAGAGCTTGCATGGAAAATAAAACTGAACACTGAATCATTCATTTAACCTCTGTGGCCGAACGGTTACAATGCTGGTCTGCCACGAAGAGGTCCCGGATTCGATTCCTGGGCCGGAATAAATATTTGTATGGCATTTATTTCACTCGTGAGTTTGGGTGTAATTTGTTAATGTCTATGTAGGAGTGTGTGCTTTATATAATTATATTCAATTAACCTGCCCATGTAATAACACTATTACTACATTTCAGTTCCGGCGTTGTCTTTGCCTTCAGATTTTGATGTAGGATGTAGTACGCATTACCAGACTTGTCAATGGATATTTTATTTCATAATGTAACTTGAGACTGGCTGGAGATTGGTGTCGATAGATTTGGAAGTCCAATGGAGGGACACTATTGCACGATAATTACAACAAGTATATATTTATATCATTACTGAAGGCCGGAATAAGTTGAGTATTTACCAAAATTTCAAATAATAAACACAATGGTGGACAAAAATCGAAACAAAATAGTTTTTTTATCACGATTTTCACATGTTTTTGTGAAAATAATAATAATAATAAAAATAATTTATTGTCTCCACAAACAGTGCATGTAAGAATAAATACTTTACAAATATCAAAATATACTCTGGTTATGGAGGCTGGTCCCTGAACTAGGAAACAGGTTTTCAATCTTAGGAATCCAGGTCCCCATCTCCGGGCAGACTTCATTGCTATGATTGAATAATTTGAAGTGCAAACTAAGCTATTTTTAAACTACTTTAGTAACTAAAAGAGTACAACTGTGTTTGTATGTGTGTGTAATATATAAGTATAAACTCTACTAGTTTGTTGTTGTTATCATCAATTGAGCTATAGATCGAGTTTCGTGACTAGGTGTCTTGAAGAGTTGGTAAGAGTGGTGGCCCCGGCGAGGCAACAGACACTGGTTCGAATCTAGTCTGATCGTAGATTCTGTGTTGTTCGATCTTTGTATAAATGTATATATATATATATATATATATATAT
>NW_020655951.1:26188-38721 GCF_003589595.1 Hyposmocoma kahamanoa
ATTTTCAGTACAAATCGGCAATTTCATACTTTAACCCCTATTATACATGGTATATACCATTCCGATCATTACAATTTTTTTCTTTAATTTAGTTTAGTTTATGCGAGTATATATCATAAGAAAATCAACTACAATTGCGAAAATACAAAAATGATATCAGTTTTGTCTGATTATTTCATTATTTCAAACGAAATTCGAGTGTACTTTTTGTTGAACTAAGATACTTTATCTGCGAAGGTAAAAATAGTGGAACACGCTCGAACAGACCTAACAAGGTCTGTGTCAAGCGTGTTCTCGATAACTGTGCGGTTTTCGTAGAAGTTACTGCCAATATAAACTCAGATATCGGTAAAGAAAGCAATTGTAGCGGGCCCTGTACATAATACATATACGTATCTATAAGTAAGTTAGGTTCGCAGTGGCCCGCGGGACAAACGTCTAAGTTTGACCGCGTTAAATCTCGACCCCACATTAGACCCTGAGGTCTTGTTTTAATGGCGGCATCATGACGGCAGTGCCCCAGGGGAGAATCCCCCATTTATTGCCGCCACGTTAAGTTATGCATGCTATAAATTTATTGACGCACACTACAGGTACATAAATTTATATTTGTATATATATATATATATATATATACATATACTATTTGTCGTTGTAACGTGCTAAAACGGCGACAAATCATTCAAGAGTGCATAAGCAAAAATCTATATGGATATATTAAAATGGAATTTCTTTTCAAATATGAAGTATATATAGGTATTTATAAAAAACATGCTTGGTGAATAAAGATGAAGTTTCTTCCACATGTAAAAAAGTTGTTTGAAAGTTGGGGAGTCGAACTTCGTTGAGTGTTTATTTCCTGCCGAGGGAAACAGGACGGTCGTTCCGTTTTGCTGGTATTTTAGTTCTATTGACAAACTTTGCCGTCAAGTTGATTTTTTTCGTTTCGTGTTATATAACAGCATTATTTTATTAAAAATTATTTTCTTTTAATCATTTTTTTATCAAATGACTTTGACATTGTCTTTGGGTCGAAAAAGAGTTTTATAACACCTAGACATCAGTGTTGGGTGTTAACCAATTAAATTTCAATCAGATTAAAAAATCAATTCAATTGAAATCAATTGCAATTGATATAAATTGAATTGATTTTAATTGCAATTATTTTTTTTAGTTGTTCTAAGAAACAATTGAAACTAACAATTAAAACCAAAAGTACCTAATAAAAGTGTCATTACGAATATGGATTAGGGGGTGTGTTAGGGGTGTGTTAGAGAGTGGGTTAGGGGGCCGGTTGGGGGGCTGGTTAGGTGCACTGATCCCACGGCGCCGACTCAACCGGCGAGAGGGAAACCCGGGGGGGTTTTAGTGGGGTGGGCTGGTTAGGTGGTCGGTTACGGGGTGGGTGAGGGGGTGGGTGAGTGTCTTTGAGTGGGTGGGTGAGCACGTTAATGGGTTGGTGAGTAGGTGGGTGAGCGGGTATGTGGGTGGGTTGGGTTAGGGGGTGGGTCACAAACCCCTGACCGCCCCCCAACCGGCCCCCCAACCGGACCCCAACCGGCCCCCCAACCGGCCACCAACACCTAACCCTAACAACCCAAACCCTAACCAACCCACCCGAAATCCTAACCCCTCCCAACCCAAACCCTAACCGCCCCAACCCAAATCCTAACCCACCCCCTAACCTAACTCACCCCCATATGCCCTATAAATTTATCATAATTGTCAGTTTTATATCTTAATTGTTAATCAAAAACACTGAAAAGATTGAAAATTGATTAATTGTTCATTGTAGATATACGCAACTAACAATTGATCAATCGTTAAATACTGTTTCGCAATTGACAATTAATTAATTGTCAATCTTTAATTGCCAGAACAATTAAATTTTGCCCAACACTGCTTGACTCTTTATTTTTCTGCAGTATACTGTCCTGGAGGCCAACCATAACCTTTTCAAAAACAATCTTGTTTCAATGTAAACTTACAGTAAGCTAATTATAATATTACTCATATTCGTACCAAGACAAACCTATCAACCAAGTAATGTATTATTGCTAAAGTGACTGAACGAAGGAGTGATTTCCCAATATTGTCTATTCCTTACTAAAAATAGGAAAGAAATAACGCTATGCGTAAGACATTCAGAACTATATGGGTTACCCAAAATATATAAGGCTGCCTCTCCACGTCGTCCCATAGTTAGCCAGATTGACACACCAACCTAAAACTGGCTCAATACATATTAATAGGGAACACTTCCACACATGTGAAGGATTCATACCATCAGTGCAATCAAAGATCCACGGTTAACTGATGATGATACCATGGTTGGTTTAGATGTCCAGTCGCTATTCACCAACCTACCGGTAAAGAATTACATTGAAATTGTACATAGAAGGCTGAGGGAACACAATATGGCCATTGAATATGCAGAACTATAAGAACACAGCTTAACATCAGGGTATCTGTTGTGGAATTATGAGTTCTACCTGCAAATTGACGGGTTATATATAATAGCTATAGGTTCTCCGGTATCTCCTGTTGTTGCCGATACTTTCATGGAACACTTCGAGGAGCGAGTACTACCCATAGCCCCAGCTGTGCCGAAGAAGTTCAAAAGATACGTTGATGATACTTTCACAATATTACCAAACGATAGTATATATTCATTCTTGGATCATCTTAATTCCATTAGTAATAAGATCGAGTTTACTATGGAACAAGAGAATTGTGATACTTTAGCTTTCTTAGATATTTTAGTCAAAAGGAATCCCGAAAGAGTCCTCAGGCGTGTGTCTATCAAGACCTATTTTACCCACTGGGGAAGATTTCTCAGTTCCTGAGACCCGTGAAATGTAACATCCCCTTACAGGATGCAGGAGTTTACAAGCTTGACTGCGTGTGCGGTCTCTCTTATATTAGACAAACGAAGCGAAATATTTATACCCGCATCAAAGGACATATTATAGCTGATGTCAAGCACCGTCGCGAAAACAAGTCTGCAGTCTGCGAGCATGTCATGGATAAACCTACACATTCAATGAAGTTTGACAAACCCCAGGTCCTTGCAAAAGAAGTCCGTTATGTACCCAGGATGCTGCTAGAGACCATTGAAACAAAAAACATCATAATTTCAACAGAGAAGAGGTTTCTCCGTACCACTAGTTTGGGATCCAGTATTTCCTCTGATGCAAAATCCCAAGCAGACATAAGACTGCAGTACTAATTAAACTGATTTAATTTATTCTAATTAACATTGATAATTAGTAATAAAATTTAATTGATAATTTATATTGTTAAAATAAAATAATTCGTAAAACATAATAATTATGCAGTGTAAATTGGAATTAAAAAAATATTTTTTAATTGTAAATTAAAAAGTTGAAAATTAAAAAATAAAGTATTAATTAATAACTTTTATATTGTAACAATAGTGAAAAATAGAGCGGTTTGCATTAATATTAGACATAACTGGTTGACGACTTTACCGTCTCAGTCACTCGTGAGCATGGGACCTTTAAAGGGCCCGAAACGTCAATTTATTTGAAAAAACAAATATACGCGATTAAGATACCAAAAAATTGTTTCATTTCCTATATACTGTCCAGAGTTTTATTCACAATTTCTTGCAAAAAAAGTTGTGTAAATATTTACTCAAATTGCACAAGTCTGTGTAATTAGAGTCCCCAGTCAAAACAACTTTCTGAAAGCAAAATGTTTCAAGTGGCATGTTCAGATAATTAATGAATATGTATGCTTTTGCTTTCTAGGGATGTCGCATTCACGATTTTCGCGTAAATAAAATGTAATTTTCAGAGTTTTTTTTATTGTTGTCAACAGGTCTCTCGACGCATAGGCAGCTCCTCTAATGTTGCAGAAGTCCGTGGACAACGATGGCCACCTCCCGTGAATTGGCTCGTTGGGCCGTTTGCCCCCCACAAAAAAATGGATTTGTTGTACCTACCTACATATAATTAAACCAACGCTAAATTTTGTATAACTTTTTGCGATCGTTAGAATATAACTTATTCCAATAAACACACTGTTTCATTAATTAATACATAAATATTATAGAGGAAATATTTGTTAGTCACTGCAGGACGAGCTAATTAAAGAGCATCAAGCAGCAAATGGTAGAACACTTTGCAAATGACGGTTTTTCTCTTAATCCTTAGGGATGTCAGGGCGGCATGCAAATACTGCCGTTTCGTAGGAAGTAATCTCTTATCCCGTGCTCACGTGTTTTATCCAGCGAGCGTGGCTAATTTGCAAGCTGCACCAGACCCAGAAGGCTTTTAGCCCGGCTTCCTTCCGTCGCTCTTTACGCGCCGCGGACTCACGACTTCACACACGGCCTGACAAAATCAAAAATATTATTTTTTTTATTCATTGGAAAGCAAAGTTTGATCGTGTCTTCCGATTATTTAAAAAAAAATCTAATGTATGCGGTTCTTTTATAAGAGTAGATAAACATATAATACGTTTTACTCAATAAAATTAGATTGCAAACGATTCGAATTAAAACACGAAATAAAATTATACATTTTTTTTAATTTATTCAATTTCAAAAACATTAACTATTTTATTACATTAACGCTAGGTAAAAACTTAATGGTTTAACCACCTAGCGATGAGCTAACAAGCTCGGTACTTAAATTAGCTTACTACTTACTAAAATACAAATAATATATTACGATCAAGAGAGCTAAATACAAATAAAATGAAAATTTACATTACGACTCAAGATAGTACTTCTTTAAAATAGCTTTGCATTTCCTGACATCACCCTCAATTGCATCTAGTACTGTATATAAAATTTGCATAGTGTTACTCTAGGAAGGTGGTGAAAGTGTAAATGTCAAATTTTAGGTTAAGTAAATAAAGCGAAAAAGCATTTATTTCTCCATAAAACATTAAAATCACAACAATTGTAGACTAATGTAGAATATAATTGAGTGATGTGGATAAAAATATTAAAGACTCCGCATTGCTGATTTTCAGTTCTTGTAGCTGTTCGCTTACAGCACGAGGTTGATTTGCGTAGTGTATATCAACTATACCTACCTTATTTAATATCACAAAGTTTAAAAGCTGTTCGAGAAAAATTACTTTCGTATCTTTTACCTAAAATTTAAAATTGTGGTTTTATTTGGGGGTGTTTGATGATCCTGAGATACAGAAATGTAGTCTATCAGACAAAAGATCGGTCCGTATGTGCCTCGACTAAACGAGGGCACTCTGACTTAATGACAACCACCGCCATTTTGGTAACGACGACCCGCTGACATAATCATTCCCGCGTCAAAGAACGTGTGCATATTATTTTACGATTAAAACAATGCCCTAAAACTTGGAACTATATCGATAAGCAGGTTACCTAATCGCTGCATCATATTTCAATTATGTAATTAATCGATTTGACACATCATCATAGAAAAACATTCACTCACAACGCATGATAATAAAACGCATTACGTATATAGTTTATCGAGGCAATAAATAAAATCATTATTGTTAACTTGGATACAAATAAGCAAATTCAAATGTAAATGTTTGTAGGTAGGTCATAGCGTTTAGGGGTTATTAAGGTTTTAGTGTCACTAGTTAAACTTAATGACTGAGTAATAAACGACGTTTTTAAACATATTTAAGATCAATCTGCATAGTTTTATACCGTTTAATACTGTCGAGGAATATAACTTGCACTTTCTTTTTTTATTGTTATTATTACCAGTTTTTATCTAAAGTGATTCTAAATATAAAATTGGCAATATTCTTACTTTTATATTGATTCATTAAGCGCTCTCTTCCGGTCAGAACTTAATAACCTTTTGCTTTTTACTTGTATAAAACAATAGCTACGTAATAAAGAAATGGTTGGTGATAAGATGATGATGTATAGTCTGTTCCAATCCATTGTACCAGAAAAGTAAACAAACACATTATTGACCCGATCATAGACAGTTTAGTGATGGCCAACTATACTGCCAACTATAAATCGTTTAATTAATTGAATGAAACGATTTGCATAATTGAATCGGTTCGAATAACTGGGTTTTATATAATAAAATGGTTTTTGCGATTTCGCTGCTGATGACGATCAAAAAATATGTGATTAAATACTTAGTGATGATATTTCTTCAATGAGATTAGAATTTTTTTCTTACATAACCTATAAAAGCTAATTTTAAATCCTGCTCTAAGGATTTGTCCTTATTCTTACATATTCGTTCGATTATGATTAAATTTTCGATTCACTAATCCATTATAACAAATTTAATTGAACGAACCGAATGAGTTATTTCCGTACAGCCCTATGCAATCATAGACTTTTCACAAATCTATACTTCAAAAATAACCTCACTTTTGAACTAACATTTTTGAAATAAGATTTTAATATGTTATTCAAATGAATATTGCTGGAAAAAATGATGAGATATCAAGTCGAAATCTTCAAAAGATACGTGAAAATGTTACATATTACATTTATTGCGTGGTTACTGTAGAATTTTAACCAAACTGGTTTGTTTACTTTTCTGGTATAATGGATTGGAACAGACTTCAGAGGTACATATCAATAAGTGTTCCATTTAAGGAAAGTAATTTCAAGTAGCGCCTCAAATTTATTTTGTAACGTATATAAACTATAGTCTGTTCCAATCAATTTTCAACAAGAAGTAAACGAACCTGTTTGGTTAAAATTCTAAAGCAATCATTCAATAAATCAAATAAGTGACACTTTCACGTATATTTCGAAGTTTTCGACTTGATATCTCATCACTTTTTCCAACAATATTCATTTGAATAGTATCGTAAAGTCGTATTTGAAAAATGGTAGTTCAATAGTGAGTTTATTTTTCATCTATACTTCTATGACTTGTCTATGGTTGCATAGTGCTGTAAGAAAAAAAACATTCCGTTCATTCAATTCAAGTTTTTGTAATCGATTGGTAACACGAAAATTTCAATTGCAATCGAATGTGTATCTAAGTGTAAAGATTTGAAGGAGGATTTGAAATTAATTAACATGTGACTAATAAAGAAAAGGTTATGTATTTTTGCTATTAATGTAAGGAAAACTGCTAGTATGACTGTCCATAACAGTTGCAGTGCAACTCAGAGTGTTAAATTGCAAAAACTTGAGGGGCACGGCCACTGCGCCCGTCACTCTGAGACATAAGTTGACAAGTCTCATGTACCTGTTATTTCACCACCGGTACGCAGTCATATTCACATTACTACTTGGCAGCAGAAATAGGTAAGGTGGCAGTAATTCCCTGGTCGAACACTTTCACAACGAGCTGTACTGCTACTAAAAAAATATATAGTAAATGTGAAAAAGAACATTATTGGAAAAGTTAATACCTAAGTTATGCGGAAGCGGTTCTTTCAAAAAGAATCCGACTTCTAATAATTATTAATAAATAATAATTATTGCAAATAGAAACAGCTCACCCACCGTCCACAACCCTTGTAAACCGACAAGCTAATACTGCTGAATCAATTGTGTATACTTCACTCAAAAACTTATGATAATATATACAGGGGGCCTACCATAACCTTTCCAAAAACAATCTTATTTCAATGTAAGCTTAAAGTGAGCTTATTATAATATTACTCATATTCGTACCATGACGACCCTGTCAACCAAGTAATGTATTATTGCAAAAGTGAATGATTTCGCAATATTGTCTATTCCTTACTAAAAATAGGAAAGAGATAACGCTATGTGAACTATACAGGGTGTAATTTGAGACGGGGCAGCAAGGCCAGCTACCTTAATCGTTGCAGTTACAGGAAAACGGTTCTAGAAGACTATCCATGAATTTTGAAGATATTTAGATTGGCATTCACAGATTTTGAAAAAATGGTACAGTCAGCAAGATAAAAGGCAATTTTTAACCGACTTCAAAAAAGGAGGAGGTTCTCAATTCGACTGTATGTTTTTTTTTTTGTATGTATCTTACGCGATAACTCCGGTATTTGTGAACTCATTTTCATGATTCTTTTTTGTTGGAAAGGGGGTACTTCCATAGTGGTCCAATTTCATTTTGAAGGAAATCATCCACCTCAAAGGGTGGCTGTTCACGCATGAAGATTCATTTTTGTAAATAGCGCCTAACTTTAATTTAGGAGCAATTACTTTTAGCAATTATTTAGTTGATTTTGCTATTTCATCAATTCAAGGCGTTTTTCCCTCGATATACTTTGAGCAGTGTCGTAGTGAGAACTTATTTTTATTATCTCCAGTATCATGTCCTGTATAGTGGCGAACTAGGGGATATTTCAATGAAACTTAGCAACTTAGACGTAATTCCACGTACTTTTGAGGTCGGTTTTTTTAGTACTCCGTACTGAGATTATTACAAACCTTTTTTTATGCCATTCGATTTGGTCTCTGGTAAGGATCATTAGTCTCTATGGGACCAACTGAGGTAAGAGTACTCTAAATGTCAGAAATCGCAAAAAATTTTTTACCATACATTTCGTAGGGACCTATTTAGTAATCAGTTATTCTGGAAACTAACAATAAGGAAACTAACAAATTGACAACATATTATGTATTTCAAAATAAAAACAATAACGAAAAGCAAAATAACATAAAAAGTCTAGGATAGTAAGTGCCCGAATTGATTGCCGCCTTGGCGGATGCTTTCTTCCGCAAAGAGCAAGTAGCGGTTAAAATTCTACTCAGATGGATTCTATTGAAAATTGCTGCAAGTGCGTTTTTCAATTATTGAACACTGTTGTATTTTTTTATAAATTTCATTTTTTACATAGCCCCAAAGACAAAATCAAGGGGCGTCAGAATAGATCAGGACTGCGCGATGGCCATTTGATAGGACCATGTGTTCCAATTAATTTGTTTCCACACTTGAGAATATTTTTATTAAAAATCGTCTTGAAAGTGACAATTCTCTATTAACAAAACAAAACAAAGCTGTTCCAAATTAAAAAATAGTGACATGATTATAATTTGGTTTTACTTAAGTCTTATTTGTAGAGTAGTGGCCGGTTTCGTTTCTAACAAAAAAATTTCATTTAAAATGTGTGGTAAAAGATTTTTTGCGATTTCTGCCATTTCGAGTACTCTTACCACAGTTAGTCCCGTAGAGACTATTGATCCTTACCAGAGACCGGATCGAATGGCATAAAAAAAAGTTTTGTGAAAATTGCCTTTTATCTTGGCTGACTGTACCATTTTTTCAAAATCTGCGGATGCCAATCAAAATATCTTCAAAATTCATAGATAGTCTTCTAGGACTGTTTTCCTGTAACTACAACGATTAAGGTAGCTGGCCTTGCTGGCGGTCTCAAAAATACACCCTGTATAATGCCATCTCTTTGTTTTTTGATGTTCCGAATCATGTTATCGTAGTATATAATGTGTAAGTACTTAATGTTATTTACATTCAGAGAATTTTGACTATTAAAAACAGAAAAGTATGTAAATAAAATCTATTGAAATTACGTTGTTTTCAATAATTTTTCCGCATTTTCATCAAGAAAAATAAACAAAAAAAGCTGTGTCTTGATAGTTCCGTTGTGAATTCCGAATTCTTAGTGTCAACTATTAGTTTCGCCAAGGAGCATACACATGGCGCTTCATAATTTTACGAAATAAATATTGGGTATTTTTATTTAACGAGAAATTATTTCCTATGTGCTATTAAAGAAAAAATAAACAAAATATTGAAGATATATATGTAAATAAATAAGTTCAACTTAACTTTTAATCATTACAAATCGATATTAAGACAATAAAACTGAAAATAATATTGTTTCCATTGTATCCGTGTAACTATTTAAGATTGCTAAATTTGACATAAGAGCAATATTATTTTAATGTTAAAGTTGCGTCATAGTACGAACTGAGTGAATGAATAGTCACAAAGCTGCCAATAAAACATCATAATTTTAACATTACGATAAGCTTACTTTAAGCGCGTTATGGTACGAAAAGTCAATGTAAGGTTCAAGTAGGTTTTAAGAGGTTGTGGTAGGCCCCCTGTAAAGAGCTCTAAATGTTTATTTAGAAAGAGAAATATACGCGACTTAGATTTAAATAAATAGTTTCATTTCCAATATGCGGCAATAGCGGAAACTTAATCGATATTGTATATAGATTTATGAAAAACACAGTAAAGACGATGTAGTATAATAAGACAAGTATGGTAATACCATACTCGGAATGGCACTGCAACTGTTAGACGTCACTGTTTATACATTTAGTCAACATTTTGTACAATATTTGATTTTAACACTTATTTAGAATCTTCTAAAAAAAAAATACTTAGTAGCAATAGAGCTCCTTGTGAAAGAGTTCGTCCAGGGAAGTACTGCCACCTTACCTACTTCTGCCGCCAACAGTAATGTCTGCATTACTGTGTTCCGGTTTTGAAGGGTAAGGATGCTGGTGAAATTACAGGCACATGGGACTCGTCAACTTATGTCTCAGGGTGATGGGCGCAGTGTCAGTGCTCCTCAGATTTTTGCGATTTAAAACTGCAACTGATATGGACAGGCGTGTAGCTTACCATCACGCGCACGACTTGTTCGTACCGTCACTTGATATTATAAAAAAAATAATTTTAATATGGGGTTAGATACTGACATTTTAATAAGTTGATATTTGCGGCAAGAGACGAAACTTGCGCTTTACTTAAAACGTCTGTCGAAATTAATTTCGTAATATCCGCCTTCATAATATTTTAGTGTATTACCTCCTACCATTCCTACCATTTTCGTAACAATTTTGATAGGTAGGATTATAACGAAAATGGTGGGATTATAATAATTGATGCATAAAAGTTTGTTCCATAATTGAATGACAAGGCAGAGACTGAAGCACTACAGACTTACGACTTCCTCTTAATAATTAAAAATAATTGATATATACTCCCGGAGACATATTTCGAGCCACTTTGCATTGTCAGTATTAAATATCCTTACCTTAAATGTTTGATTGTCAATAACTAATTCAAGTTTGAAACTGGTGTACTAAACGTCATTTTCAAAAGGTTTTGCTGAAAATTTGGATTTGCGAAAACGGGAAAAACTCTTTCTTCAATGATAATAAAACAAATTTTATTCTAGCGCTTGAAAAATAAAAATGCAAGATGGCCTCTATTTATGTGTCCGGGGGTGTAATTATTTAAGCGCAAGTGAGAAACTTATCGCTAGAAAGGTTTTTTTTATAATATAGATTTTAAGGCTTTCCTGGTTATTCACTAAATGATTATCACTAATTACAAGTTTCTTAGCACGGTATGATTTCTATTTGCTTTCCCGATATTTCGGACCGGTTAGGGTTCATTCAGGGTTCAGGCGCAGGCGCTGCAGTGGTTACGGGTGCGCCGGTCTTGGCGTCTTTCATTTCGCAGTGCCAAAGCGACTAAAACCACTACATCCATACGTCGAAGTTGCAAACAGACGCTAGACCAAGCACTGTGAATGGTACGGGTGGACTGAGTCAATAGATACACGCGCGCGGCGGCACCGGCGCCGGCGCGAGCGGCCACTGTGAATGTCACAAGCATCTATGTACATTTAACTCAGCACCCATGCCCGCCGCTACTCTGAATAAGACAGCTCTCACCCCACGGTCACGGTTGACTGGACAGCGGCAGATGACAACTTTAAGCGCAGACATATCTGTCTACCCTCTTTCGCTGTCGACGACTACCTTTCATCTCGATTACTTATGGCGTTACCATTGTCACCCACTTTTTTCCGACAAACGACACTCACTGTATCTACACGCGAAACTGAAGTCGAAGCATTTTTATTTTTATTATTGTAAGCACGAAGCACAGGATTCTACGCACTGGATAGTTTAACTTCATCTTCATGGTTAAATATTTGATTCTTTGTGATCTCGATGACTTCTCGTATCAAACGTGTATATAGTGACGTTCCGACGATAGTATTTGGGGGTTATGCAGACGGTGGCAAGAAACCTGTAATTAGTGGTAATGATAGATAGATAAACACTTTATTGCTCACACACAAGAACAAGAATAGTACATAAACAACTTAAAACTAATGTGTGCAAAGGCGGTCTTATTGCTAAGAGCGATCTCTTCCAGACAACCTTTGAGTTAGAAGAAAGCTAATCGGAGTGGGCGACGTAGTGTGCCAATTTTACAAATAAAAAGAAATCAAAATTAATTGTAAAACTAAAAAAATAAAAAATACTAAATAAATTATTTAAATAAAAATACTTAGTAATTTATCAAATATTTAATAAATAACGATAAATTATCCTACATAAATATATGTATATATACATATACCTAAATAAACTTATACTTACTAATAAATATTAGGGGTTAAAGTATGAAATTGCCGTTTTATTGCAATAGGTTCTTTGAATTTTCATAGAATCTTCATGGTTTGAGGTTTTCGAATGAAACTTTTTTCAAATGGTTTCTGTGATTTTTTTTTTTTAAATTTGAAACATTTGAATATCGACTTTCAATGGTTTTTGTTATTCAATTTAGACAAGAAAGATGGATACTGCGAAAATT
>NW_020655952.1:0-11791 GCF_003589595.1 Hyposmocoma kahamanoa
AAAATTCGTGAAAAATAAAGCTGAGTGTATAGAGTGCCGGGAACAATGACAACACTGAGTGACAATTATAAATTAGTATTATAATAGACTTTTTACTATTAATATTTAAGTGAAATATTTAAGTCCTTTTTGAATAGGTATGTTTCTTTTTTTGTGTATGTATCATTTTTTACTTGTTGAAATTGTCTATGAAATTTATTAGTCTCTGTTTTAATAACTACTATTGTTTAGCCTAACATATAATGTTATTTAAGATTTTCCTTATTCTCTTCTTGAGAGGTGCAAGATGTACGGTTAATTGTAATCGGTTAATGTGTATGCTGCAATATTGGCTTACGCGTGGCGTGTGCCGCGTTAGTTCAATCAGTGCGCATCGGACACTCGAGTCGATCATTATATCATTATCAATATCAGTAAATCAGTGTATCATTTGTCTTATCATATATATCATTCATCAATTATCAATTAGTGTAGGCTCACCCTACAAAGGCGATTGAAGATGAGGCCCAGACACACCTCATAGATTAGATAGATTTTGAGGGCTTGTAACCAGGAAACCAATAGATGGAGATGACCAAAATCGTAATAAAAGTGACGAATGAATGTGAATACGTGGGATGAACTGTGAGTAACACGATAACACTACACATTTCAATAAAATTTTAAGAAGTAATCTCGACCTGTTTTTTTTTGTTAAAGTAAGTTGTATCCACTGTGCAATACAAAAGCGGCTACAGAAAATAGCTATGCGTTCTTCACGTGATATTTTTGAATGGCAACTCAAACCAGGTTAAAGCTCTCAACACACAAGAATACGCGCAACTACGCGCGCCGGCACGAGGGCCCCTGGACTCACCTGTGACACGAGCTCGCCCGTGCGAGTACCCGTACAAATCCGCGGTGCAGCGCGGCCATTGAAATCACGGGCCACGGGAAACCAGTGTTACCTGCTATAATAATTATCCTCCTATGTGGTAACAACTATTTCGACCAATCATTAGCATCCCATGAAAAAGCGGTAAGAATCTTGGGATTGGTCTAGTATTTATGTTTGTAATTAGTCAAAACCCTACCCATTTCCGTGCCCCTCAGACTAAAGGCGACCTTTAAAATGCAGTCATCAAACATTGTTAAGCCACCAGTAGCTAAGAATACACCCACCAATACTATTAGTAGGTAAATGTAAAGTTAACCTTGAAAGCACCATCTTACTATAACATTTTATGGAAACACGGCCTTACTTAGCCCGTTATACTTCTTCATAATGGTTTTTTCCGTGATAGGAATAAGATCATACTCCTTCTCCCAGCAAGGTACGTTTTGGTTGTACCAGGGGCCATGATTGAAGTCAGTCTTACGTGGCCTATAAATGAAAACAAATAAGTAGCAGTAATTAAAACAGTTTCAAGACTTTAAAAGTACGGAAATATTTATTTTACCTCTATGTACAGTTGATGCCCTAAGATATCTGACCCCCACCTGACCTTTTGGTTCTGAGAACGCTCTTACGTATTCAAAAGTGTAAAGGAATTCCATAATTTGGCTGAAATTTGTATTTATATAATGTAATCAAAGATCAAAATGGCTTAAAATTTCTTTAAACATCATTCACTGTACTGCATTATAATGTAGGATGATCCTTGTGACACTTCAATCTGTAAAATATAACCTTGTAACAACGTACACTAATCTACGTATGCAATAAATAATTATTATAAGCCTCGTTTTAAATGAATAGATTAAAATGATCTTATCACCAAATCAATGTTTACTTGGGAGAAATGAGGTAAAAAAACATGTGTTTCAAAATTTTTTTTTTTTACAACATGCAAAAGGTTACTTGATAACACAGCATTAGTTACAGATGAGGTGCATCGATAAAAAAGTTTAAATAATTTAATTTAAAAAATGTATAGACGCTGAATTGACATAATTATTATTATAAGTGTTATTAACTGTAATCAATAAAAAATAAAAGAGAATCCTTTCTTCAAAAATCAAATACATACATCGAAAATCTATCGACTTTATATCATCCCTATGACAAACAACAAATGAAGTGTCACAGGGAGAATCTTAGTTTGTGTTTAGTATAATGATGAAATAAGGAAGTCATACCAAAATGTATTTACGGTTCACTGATTAAAAGTTAAGTTTGTTTAACACTTTTCTTCAAACTAATCTACTCAAAACCAAACAGTCGGTTAAGGAGTGAAATATCTTTAAAGCATGGATAGTACATCTAAAAAACTACGCTTGCGCCATCGTCAGGTCCAAAAACAATAGAAACTTTTCATTAAATACATATCAATAAGTTTAAAACAACATTTCCTCATTAGTATGTCAGACAGTTCGTCCTTAGTTTTCCCATCCTGCCTCCGCTTAAAATTAATAAAATATATAAAACAAGCGCAAGCTTTCTCCGAGGCATCTTCGGGGGTTGTTGATTAATTCAGCTATTCTGCACATTTAACCCTCACGGGGCTCGCGGAATAGCTAATTAATTAATCTTCGAGTATATAACCAGAAATAGACATAATGTCATTTACTTTGTTTGAAAACCATTCTGCCAAATCATTGCGGTGACAACTGCACTCTTATTGGCTAGCCCGAATTCCAACAATTGACGGGTGTCGTCAATTGTTTCACTACAAACCGACCACTTTAACGTGGACTTTGCTATAATGGATGAAATTTGAAAAATTACATATTTAATATTTAATTGCCAATGAAATGTGATTAACAATTAGACGTTTTGCTGTTTTTTCCAACATCACCGAATGGAACAGCCCCCATTGTTACAGATATTATCTTACAGACATTACAGAACATTTTGATAATGATAATGATAATATATTTATTGCAGTTTACATAATATAAATAATACAAATTTTACACTATATTACGTATACATGTAATACCCTGTAAGGGCATAGCAATATAAAATCTTATAATATGGTTTAATTACATTTCAAGCCTTAGCAATAATTATTATTACAAAATTTCTTATTATATTTCTTATCATATATATAAACATATTATTAATTGTACAATTATGTGTTATACTAGTTTTAATTAGACGATAATAACATTGCATTTACTCCATTATATAACATTTTATCTACTTCATTTTATTTATTTATTCACATAGGTACAATGAAAGACGTATGAATCCTGTAATATGGATATGATAATAATGGACAGCAAAATAGGAATGAGGCAGATCAACGCTATAGCAATTTATCATCAAGGTATTGTTGCACTGTATAGTAAGTTTTATTAGAAAGAATGTTTTTTAAGTTATTTATGAAAATACTTGTTTTATTTTCTTGCTTTATATGCTCCGGTAGTTTGTTGTATATTTTTATCGACATTGAATATGGGCTCGATCTATGCATTTCCAATTTTGAGAACGGTGTTACAAGATTATTTCCGTATCTTGTGGGATGGTGTCTTGGTTCGTCTCTCAGTTTAGTGTAAAATTGTGGGTACTTTTTATAAATTTGCAAACTTCCAAAATGTAAATTGATGTTAGGGTTAAGATTTTGTATTTTCTAAAGAATGGTTCACAGCTCTCTGTTCTTGATATATTTGCTAGTATTCTTACGCAGTTTTTTTGTTTAATAAAGAGATCATTTACAGTTGTACTATTGCCCCACAATATGATGCCGTATGATAGCCATGCATAAGCGTACGCATAGTAAGCACTTAGGGCAGTTTGTAAATTTGTTGACTTCTTTATTTCTTTTAAGGCGTGAGTAAAACTAGATAGCTTTTTGTGATTTTTTGTACATGCTGCTTCCAATTTATATTTGTATCGATATCTATTCCGAGTAAATTAAATGTATTGACGGTTTCTATTTGTATTTGGTTATACGAAAAATTAATATTTAGTGATGGTTTTTGATAGGGTCTAATTTCTATAATTTTGGTTTTTGTGAAGTTAATTTCTAAATTGTGATCATTCATCCATGTTACAATTGTAGTTAGTGTATTATGAAGGGTTTGATTTAAGTGGTCACTATTTTTACAAGAGGTTAATATTGAGATGTCGTCAGCGAAAAGAACACATGAATCGTTTATTACTTTTGGGAGGTCATTTATATAAGCCAGGAATAGTATGCACCCAATGACGCTTCCTTGTGGTATCGAATTGTTCATGTTTTGGGGCTCAGATCTGACTTGAGTTATTTCCCCTGTCTCATAGTTATAATACTCGATTTCTACATACTGGATTCTGTTTTCTAAATAGGATGCGAACCATTTATGAATGTCACCTCGTATACCCATTCCGTAAAGTTTATCCAGTAAGATATCATACCGAACTTTATCGTATGCCTTTGACATGTCCAATAGGATACCGATACCATACTTTTTTTCATTTAGTGTATCCAGAATCTTTTGCATAAATTTGTAAGTCGCAAGTGTAGTTGAACGATTTTTCCGAAAACCATTCTGCGACTCATCAAATATATTGTACTTTTCACAGAAAGAGTATAGGCGGCTACACATTGCCTTCTCAAATACTTTCGAAGCCGCAGGCAATAATGCAATCGGTCTGTAATTACTCAGATCATACTTACTTCCTTTTTTGAGGATCGGTTTTATCAGGGATTGTTTAAGAAGATCCGGGAACACATCCTCGGCAAAAGACTGATTGACAAGCGTATAAACCGGAAACGTCAATTCGTCTGCACATACCCTTATAAGCGCGGATGGTATCTCGTCTATTCCACGTTGTATTTATTTTTTAGATTACGTATAATTACGTTTATTTCGCGCGGTTCGACCGGGCTCAAGTACATAGTGTTCACTATTGGACGCAACACTCGACGGAGGCGCGTGCGTTCCTTGTCCCCGCTGCCAGAGGTTCCAGCTTCGATGCTATGGTTGGTCGTGAGCGCGCTACATACTGATGCAAAGTATTTATTAAAACTATTGACATGAAATTGCGTTTATTTTTGTTTATATTCTTATTAGTGCGTTGTTTTATTATTTTCCAAATAGTTTTCATCTTATTTTCGAATTTGTTCATTTGATGTATATATTGGATTTTTTAATGGTTTGTTTTAATATTTTTGAATAGGATTTTTAGTATTTGCGAAGTACAGGGTTTTTCGTGTAATAGTTGATGATTATTTTAAGTAGGTGTTTTGTTTTTGCAACTTTCCTTTATGCCTCGAGTTAGCCAATCCTTTTTGTTGTAAGGTTTCAATTTTATCTTTCTTATATAGATTTTAAGACTTTCGTGGTTATTCACTAAATGATTATCACTAGTATCGGGTTTCTTACCACGGTATGACTTCTTTTTATTTTCCCGATATTTCGGAACGGTTGCACGCTCCATGGTCACGGGTTGACTGGACGGCGGCAGATGACACCATCATCAGCTCATCAGATGTCAGCACCATCAACAATAAAATTATGGAAGAGGTATGTTGATGACGTATTTTGCATAATGGAAGGAAAGGAGCAACATATACAAAATTATTTAGCACGTCTTAATAACACCCATAACAAAATGAAGTTCACTTGTGAAATTGAGAAAAATCGCGCGCTTGCATTTTTGGATGTATTGGTCAAAGTCCGACAAGACGGGTCACTCGGTCATTCTGTGTACAGAAAACCAACTCACACGGACAAATATTTACATGCCACTTCACATCATCACCCAAAACACCTACATTCGGTCGTCAGGTCATTAACCAATAGAGCTTATGATCTTTGTGATTCACACCACCTACCACAGGAACAGGAGCACGTTAAGACGGTTTTGCGACAGAATGGATACAAAATAAAAACATTTAAACCAATACACAAAAGGAAGAAGCAAATTGACGTACAGAGACTACCAGTTTTTCTGCCCTATGTACAAGGGGTGACAGATAAAATAGCCAGGTCGCTAAGGAAGTTTTCCATAAAAACTATTTTCACCCCCTTAACCAAAATAGGAAAAATGTTACGTTCACCAAAAGACCATCTTCCTTTACTAACACCGGGTGTCTATAAAGTGAACTGCAGTTGTGGGAGCTCGTATATCGGTCAGACTAAACGAACAATTGTCGATCGTATGAAGGAACACATCCGAGCAGTAAAAAACAATGATGCACAGAAGTCGGCTATAGCACAACATCTCACACAGACTGACACTAACCACTGGATCGAGTTGCATAGCCCCCAGGTACTCTCGACAGAACGTCACTACATACCACGGTTGGTACGAGAAGCCATCGAGATCACGAAGTACAAAACATTTAACCGTGATGATGGTTTGAAACTGTCCAGTGCATGGAATCCGGTCCTTAGTGCGTGCAGTAATAAAAACAAAAACACCTCGAGTTCAGTTTCGCGTGTGGATACAGTGAGTGTGGTTTGTGTGAAAAAAGTGAGTGACAATGGTAACGCCACAACAAATCGCGATGAAGGTAGTCGTCGACAGCGCAAGAGGGTAGACAGATATGTCTGCTCATAAAGCTGTCATCTGCCGCCGTCCAGTCAACCCGTGACCATGGAGCGTGCAACCGTTCCGAAATATCGGGAAAATAAAAAGAAGTCATACCGTGGTAAGAAACCTGATACTAGTGATAATCATTTAATAAATTTAATTTTAATATAGAATAATAAATTTCGTGTCCGATTGTGTAACAGTAATTTGTGTAAATTCTTTTTATAAAGAATGGACGCTTATAATATTTTTGCCATCTCTGTCTAAAGATTTTTGAAGCTTTCAGGTGTTTAAAGGTAGCACTTGCGATTAAAAATATGCAACAAGATGCGACACGTTTTTTGTCACTTTGTTTATAGTACACGATACAAAACGCTAATGTCGCTTACAATAAGTTGGTCATGACTCAACATAATCTATACAGATGTTTAGACGACTTGCTGGGTTCCAGTTGGTGATCATGGTCTATTAATAGAGCAGTAAGGTGGACACAAGAACTCAGCTTTATTAAACCTGGACCCACCGCGTGTTTAGACTTATTGGATTGGTCCCGATGAGTTGGTAGACAGATGGATGGTGATCAGGGTGATGGAGAATGATATTCGGCCACAGATATTACTGCTAGTGTCGTGGTCAGCGTGGCTAACAAATCATATGACTCGTAAAATATATTAAATATCATTATTTATTTGACAAGGCCATAGACCGTGTTTTTGGCCAACTCCATTTTCTTGTACATATCTTTTGTGAAAGGATCATAGTATTTATATTTCTTGAGATGCCGGTAGATGTCGTCCAAATCGTTTTGCCTTTCAATTGCACATGTGATGTCACACTGTAAAAAATACAACATTACAATCTAATAAAATTGTTCACAATATACAGTAACTACTAGACTAATTTAATTTAATCTGATTTCAGTTTTCAGGGGTACTTGAGTTGAGTGTCGGTTGGTGTAACTCACTGTACAAGTCTTCAAAGGCATAGGAACTCTCCATCCCGCAAAAGACCTAAACGTTCTTTTCAGATTATACCCGTGTTCCAGCATTGCGACATAAACATGCTGATAATGAATTATGATAATGTTAGAGGTCGCTTTTTATCATTTCAAATGGGTTTATTTACTCGATTTTATTTATCGAGAGAAATTTAAGAATAAACAATTTTCTTGGAATCTAAATCGTAGTAGGTAAGCAAATGAGGTAAACACGTCTATCAAATGAAGTTACTATTTAACACTGAGCGAACGCTACATTTCTATAACGTATGGCGCGTGCTATGACCTGCGCTATGCAACTCGAGTGCTCCGTGAGATTATGCGAACGGACGTACAAGCCACGCTGCTAAGTTTGTGTGGAGTTACACTACCTTGTCGTATTATATCTTTATTTGATTTTAAATTCAAGACTTAATTGTGTATAAAAAAATATTTTATTTACATCGACGGTTCGGACGTTTTGCAACGTCCATGATCTCGAAGGGATTGAATAGGCGGGTGTCAGCATCTTCTGGCTTCTAGCCTTCATTATTTATTAGTGCACTAGGGTTGTCAATAGACCGACACATAACACTCACGATATCCGGCCGGTGACTTGTCGAGCGATACCTCATATCCCTTACATTTGCTGATGACTGGATGCCACGACGATGAAAGCTTAAAATCGTCTTCTCGGTTGAATTTGCGATGTTTTTGATTTCAACAACTTCACGTACACTTGTGGTTGTATGTATGTGTGTCCATAGCACCCGCGATACAGGGTTTCCTTAATTCGGGGCTATGTTGAGTGTGTGCGTTAAAAAAAATTGTACTGTAGTAGTGACATTCTGTAGAAAGGATCTTGGGATTGTGAAGCTTAATCCAATGGTTTGCAATTGCAGACTTATTGAACTGATGATTCTTAACAGCTGCGATATGTTTCTTGGTTCTTTACGCTATTATGCGATTTATATATCTCATCAATGCCCGGTAATTGAAAGGGAATTACATCCTTAGGTGATCTCACATGCCCCGAGACTCTGAATAACGGCGTAAACACAGTTTTTGTAGAGTACTTTTCTAGTACTGTACCGATTTTATCCGCTATTCCTTTCACGTAAGGCATGAACGCCTGTTGTCTTAAAACGTCAGTATGTTTCCCTTTTGCTTTCCGCCGGGGTTGCCGTCTTTTCACGCTGTATCCGTTCCACCTAAGGACGTTGTATTACGTCCGAACCGTCGATATAAATAAAGTATGTTTTACACACGATTAAGTTCCAAATTTAAAATCAAATAATGTGTTAAAGCCGTGAAGTTTAAATCAGTCTATATACTATGCTATTTATGTCGCCCGTTCTTGATCAATATTAATTTACCATAACTGACGCTGAAAGAAGAAAGAAAAAAAAATAATAACCACGGGGAGAGTTTTACTTTCTTAACGAGTAAATAATAACCTCGGGGAGAGTTTTACTTTCTTAGAAGTGCGCGATAAGGCGAGAAGCAAACAGTAGCTCCGCGACTTAAATTTTAATTATATGTTTTTACATTCTATTTTTACAAAACAAAGTTATAAGTGAAACGACAGTACCCAAAATATTGTGTGAAAGTGTTTGTGGACATATCCGACAACAATTCATAGGAAAAACCAAACAAATATTTTATAATTTACACTCTTAATATTCCAATTAACCAGACAATTTAAATTCAAACAACAGAAACAATTACTTTAATTACACCCTAATAAGCATTTACTAATATAAGTGCAGTGTTTTTAGTGATTTCTCGCCAAAACTGCGTAACGGTTATCGTTTGAATTCCGCATAAAAATCGTTTAATTTTTGATTCTGGTGCTATAATACTGAAGGTAATCCAGTGCTACATAAGTAACCAGCGTTACTAGGCCTCCAGCCTAACGACTTTGTGTATATTCGTCGTATCAAGATCCGTTGGACATACAACCAGTCCATCAAGACCTTCCGCTTACGGGCGCAAACACGGCTGACCGGTGTCTCGCACGACTGGTTTTGTGTGAATAAACGGTAAATACAAAGTGAAAATTAACATTACACTCAAAGTGACTATAAAAATCAGTAATACTGTGTTATAAACCTTAAAAATACAATTATGGACAAACAAAACCAAGTCTGCGCCGGTTGTCGGAATATAATACCAGACAGCTACTTTTTGATATGTTCGCTTTGTGGACAGCATTATGATTTGCTTTGTGCGAATGTAGGAGAAAAGTTTTTTAGACTTATGCAACGTAAGAATGAATGGAAATGCATTGATTGTCATAGTAAGATGCCTAAGAAAGACAACTCCAATACACCGGTGCGCTCTTCGGTATTCGTATTAGATAGCGAAGACGATGAACGGAATAACGTCACTACAAGGATAAAAAAGACCAAGGAAAAAGACGAAAACATCCATATTAGCCCGGTCTATACTCCTATCGATGATGTAACCCGGTACTTGGAAGTTGTAAGAACTATGATCCGTGAAGAACTAAACGGCGAGGTAATGGAGCGCCTTACGAATAAAATTAGCAAAGCCGTTGAAGCCTGCACTGAAGTAACTTTGCATGCGTCTTTCGAAAAGTTAAATAACAGGATTAGCTCCTTAGAGTTGAAACTACAAGAGATGGAAAATAATAAGGACCTCAGTGCTCGAACACAGCATGGTGAAAGGCCGTCTCCAAATAATAAATTGGGTGCAAGTACAAAACAAATGCAAAGTAGACCAGTAGTAAAAGAAGTTCCAGCAGTAGACCGTGTGCCAGCAAAAAGGAAGCCTGAGAAGTCTAAGAAGACGTCGTCAGATCAAACAGGGTCTTCTGCAACCTTAATTTCTTCTCCTAAAATACCTCCCCTTATGACTACAGATAATAACACGAAAGTAGAAGGAGAAGAAGGCTTTATTGAAGTCAGGCACCGGCGAACACGATTCTCTTCACCACACGTACTCCGTGGTGTAGCGACGCCCGGTTCAACATCTCTCGAAGAAAACGGAAAGAAAATTGTGAAGAAAGTAGAGGAAACAATGCCAAAACCCCTTAAAAAAGTAATTATAATTGCGGATCAACAGGGGAAGGGTTTACAACCTTGCCTTCAGTCGGTATTAGGTTCACAATTTTCAATAAGTTGTTTCTGGAAAGGAGGCGCGAAAATGTTAGATGTCTTAAATAGTTTTAAAACGGAAATTATGTCCTTATCGAAAGAGGATTATGTTGTTGTTGTTGGGGGTACAAATGACACAAATCCGTGTGAATACAAGACGGTCATAAGAACTTGGTTAAATTTCATAACTAATACAAATATAATAATTTGTGAGGTTCCCTTCAACAAATCGTTAAATGAATTTATGTTAAATCAAGTAATTAGCCAACTATGTGAACAACACGAATACTGCACGTTTTTAGATCTAAATTATACTAACAGTTACATACCGAGAAAGGATAAAGTTACTAACATAAGTCGTTATGTATTACGAGAAATTTTGCGAATTCAAAATCAGGGTAAATATAAAGATTATATTCTAGATGCATGCAATAAGAGTACACAAACAGAAGACTTGGGCATAGGCGCTTCTAATTTTACAAATGTAACCCCTGTTTTAGTAAATGAAGACGATAAAATTGCCACAAAGAATGTGACCAGGAACAACGATCTTGATTTTTTTCGTGTATAACTTTCTATGGATACTTCACCAAAATATTAACGGCCTGATTGATAAATCGGACATGTTCTCAATAACCCTTAATGAGCTAAGAGAGACAGGAAAATTTGTTGATATAATATGCGTTACTGAACATAATATGCTTTTGGGGGACACAAATTATTTAATTATAGAAAACTATTTATTGGCTGCTGCATACTGTCGCACAGATAGAAATGGTGGTTCTTGCATATTAGTTAGAGACGGATTAAAATTCCAACCCTATGAAGAAATTGCGAAGTTAAGCATATGTAATTTGATAGAATGCTGTGCTGTAAATATATTGGAACATAATATGACTATCGTATGTATATACAGGGTACCTAAAAATCTAGATATAAAAAATAATTTAAACATTTTTTTTGACAAATTAGATGATATCTTGACATTAGTTAGCAAAAATAAAAAACAAAGGATTATACTAGCAGGAGACTTTAATATTAATATATTACAAGAAGATGACACAACAAACCGATTGACACGCTTACTAGCAAATTTTAATATGAGAATGGAAATACATGATATAACAAGACCATGCAGTGGTACTTGCATAGATAATATAGCACATAACATGCACAGGTGCAAAGGGGAAGTAACAGAACTTAGTGTTTCAGATCATTCTGCACAATTAGTTAAATGCCCTGTTAAAGCAA
>NW_020655953.1:0-13570 GCF_003589595.1 Hyposmocoma kahamanoa
TATTTCTGCCGCCTTAATGAACATTACTGCGTTCCGGTTTTGAAGCAAAAGAATGCTGATGAAATTACAGTCACATGGGACTAGTCAACTTATGTCTCAGGGTGTCGGGCACGTTGGGGAACTGGTCCCCCAGATCTTTACGATTTACGCTTCAAAACCAGGACGAAGTAACGTTCGTATATGGCGGCAGATATAGGTAAAGTGGCAGTGCTTCCCTGGCCGAACTCGTTCACAAGAAGTTCTACTGCTAATTACACTTTTACACTTGAAATCGTCACATTGGTTAAACTCTACCGCTCATTCGTAAGGCAGATTCCTGTGAGAAGAATAAGCTAGAAACTCTAGGGGTTGCTCTTTGTAAATATACGTTTGTAGACAATTACAATAATTATTTAGTAAACGGGTCAATACAATGGATTTTTGACATCCAATTACGCAGAAGCTGTATAAATAACCTTTAGTCTAAGGTTTTTGTTTCGTTATAGTTTTAAACCTCGTGAATTTTGAATGTCAACCGCAATCTTATTACAGGAACGTATAGTAATAAATTGGAGTATGGGCCGGGCTCTGGTGTGGGACGCCACATGTGCCGATACACTTGCCCCGTTCCATCTCTAGAACACCAGCAAGAGGGCGCAGCTGAGTTGGCGGAAAGAATAAAAAGTAATGAGTACCAGGATCTCGGCTCCGACTGCCTATTTACAGCCTTTGGAGTCGAAACCCTTGGGCCGTGGTGTCCAAGTATACAAAATTCAACTATACAAAATTTTATCTAAAAAATTAATGGACTTTATGGGAAACCCAAGGGGCGGCTACTCTGCCCAACGCATTAGCATTGCCTTACAAAGGGGGAACGCTGCCAGCATCTTGGGCACCTTGCCGCGGGGACAATTTTCTTCATATAAATAGGAAATGAAGCTATTTTTCCGGATTTAAATCGCGTATATTTGTTTTTTAAAACAAACCGACGTTTCGGGCCCTTTACAGGTCCCATGGTCACGGTTGACTGAGGTGGTACAGTCTCCAACCAGTTATGTCTAATATTGATGCAAACCACCCTATTTTTTCACTATAGTTACAATAGTTATTAATTAAATACCTTATTTTCAATTTTACAAAGAAAACATTCCAATTTACGCTACATTAAGTTTTACAAATAATTTTATTAAATGAATTTTTATTAAGTTTAATTTATTATTAATTATTAATACAAATTAGAATAAACTAAAAATATTAATTAGTACTTTTACAAATTATTTTATTGAATGAATTTTTATTAAGTTCAATTTATTATTAATTATTAATAGAAATTAGAATAAACTAAAACATATTAATTAGAACTGCAGTCTTATGTCTGTTTGGGATTTTTCATTAGAGGAAATACTGGATCCCAAACTGGTGGTACAGAGAAACCATCTTCCCTGTTGAAATTAGGATGTTTTTTAATTTCAATGGCCTCTCGCAGCATGCTGGGTAGATAACGGACTTCTTTTACAAGGACCTGGGGTTTGTCAAACTTCATTGAATGTGTAGGTTTATCCATGACATGCTCGCAGACTGCAGACTTGTTTACGCGACGCTGTTTGACATCAGCTATATGTTCTTTGACGCGGGTACAAATACTTCGTTTTGTTAAATTGAACTTTATAAAAATTCATTCAATAAAATAATTTGTAAAACTGAATGTAGCGTAAATTGGAATGTTTTCTTCGTAAAATTTAAAATAAGGTATTTAATTAACAACTATTGTAAGTATAGTGAAAAAATAGAGTGGTTTGTATCAATGTTAGACATAACTGGTTGAAAACTGTACCACCTCAGTCAACTGTGACCATGGGACCTGTAAAGGGCCCAAAACGTCAGTTTGTTTGAATAAACAAATATACGCGATTTAAATCCGGAAAAATAGTTTCGTTTCCTATGTGTAACAATCGTGAAAACCTAAGAACTCGATTTATTATAAGGTATTATTATTATAAGTTATATTAGTTATATAAGTTAAAATTTCTAGTTTTACTTTCTAGTATTTAAGCTTTTATTGTACATTACCTGTATATTATCAATCTTAAATAAATAATAATAATAATAATAATAAACTCATTTATAATAATCTTTATTGGAACGTATAGATTGCCCCTTAAACGAATTTGTGGTTTTGTGGAGACAACTGTCAAGAACAACTAGTTTATTTTTATTCCTCGTATTAATGTTATGTCTGTCACTATTTTTATATAAAAAAATACTGTTTTTTGTAACATAAATTACATCTTCCTTTCTAGAATCCTTGGAATAACCGCAACATAGGAGTGGAACTCTAGCATTAAATCATGCAATTCCATCATATACTCCCCGTGACATACTAGCTGAACTTAGGCAAAGTTTATTTTGTAAATACCAAAAACTAGCTTAGCGCGCCATTTTTGTACAAATAATAAAGATTCATTCAAAGTGGAATGATATACATTCCTTGAAACATGGACAGGACTGGTGCAGCTGAGTTGGCAGAAAAATTAAGGATTTAGAAGAACCAGGATCATGGCTTGGCCCAATATCCTTCATCTTTACAAAATTTTATTTTTAAAATATCAAGTGGTAAGTACACGCCTGTCCATAACAGTTGCATTGCCACTCAAGCTTTAAATCGCAAAGATCTGAGGGTCACTGCCACTGCGCCCGTCTCCCAGAGACATAAGTTGACAAGTCCCATGTGCCTGTATTTTCACCGGCACCCTTCAAAACCGGACACAGCAATGCTAACTGCTTGGCAGCAGAAATAGGTCAAAGAATCATTTCTTACATAGGTAAAATAAATTTACACTTGAAAACGTCATATTTAAGCTACTGCTCGTTCACCTGACACAGATTGCGCCACACGTCGCCAACAAGTGCAATTCGTGTAGATAGTTAGAAATAGTGTTATATTATATTGTATGTATCATTGACTTACAATTATATGGACGTCGGGTCCGCGCTAAAAAGTGGACACTTTGTGGGCATTTGTAAGGCGCTAAAATCGTATACAGAGCGCCAAACTCCGCTTTAGTCTTCATTTGTTCGACTGACAGCGCGATACTGCGATGACATTACAATTTCAATTTCGAATAGGTTGACTTGGGACATTTTTTTCGTGGTTTTTGTATTAGACCCGTCGTCCATTTATTTGTAAGTCAATGGTATGTATGTTATTCCTTAAGATATATATTATATGAGTGGTTTTTTTTTGTATTAATATATATGTTAGTCTGGTATATATTTATAGGTCTTTGTAACCTGAACACACATAAATAAATAAAAAAAATCACTACGCTGACTTCCCTAAGAAGAACGGGTAAGAAACTCTTGAATCAAATTTGTGTGGACTCTAGAGTCATGTCGTCTTACCATACATCTTTATCTAACACGTAGTCTTCAATTTTGTAATATGACTTTTCAATTAATGTAGTTTTTAAATTTAGGAAAGAATAATCTTAATATATTTTCCGCAATTTTATTGTAAAAAGGTATACAGTTCCCCATAGAAATCGATTACCTTGGTTAAACGAAATCGTGGTACCATGAGTTTGGACTTCGCTCTAAGTTTAATATTATGGATATTTTCTTTCTTATTAAGGTAAGGTAGCTGTACTTCCCTGGATTAATTCTTTCATAAGGAACTCTACAGCTACTAATTTAATAGACTGAATAGAATAGAATAGAATAGAATAGAATAGAATAGAATAGAATACGTTTATTTGCCAGAATACAGTAATTACAAAGGTCTTAAGTAAAATTAGGTACATTGTATTCAACTTGCAAGCAGATGTGCAAATATTAATGGGATTCAATGTTTAGTCTCTATAGTTTCTAATTAATGCAATGAATTTGTAAATTCTAAGTATTCTTTATTACTATAGAAGCAATGTGTCAAAAGCCATTTTGTCAATTTTAATTTAAAAGTATGTCCTTGTAACAATTTAATTTCGTTTGGTAATTTATTGTAAATAATTATACACATGTTGAAGCAGTTATTCTTATAAATTACTTTATGGCAACGAGGTTGGTATAAGAGATTCATAATTTTTGCTCTAGTTTGCCTTTGAATGACTTCACCGCGTGTTTTAAAATATTGAGGATGAGAGTTGACAAATACGCAGATATCCCTAATGTACATGCATGGCAAAGGTAATATGTTCAGCCTTTTAAACAGCGGTTTGCAACTGTCAACGAAACACGCACCGCAAACGACTGCCAACCACTGTGACTGTGAACCACTGCCTGGGAAACCCAAGGGCCGGCAGCTACCTTGCCCAACGTATTAGAATAGCAATACAAAGTGGGAACGTTATTTGCTTCTTGGGCACCTTGCCGCGGGGATGCAATTTTATTTATCTAGTTTAATCTTGACTTTAGTTTCTAGTATTTAAGCATTTATTATATTTTTACACTTTACATGTCTATAAATATTCCTATTTGCGAAAAAGAATTCTACAATTTCTTCGGCCGAGTGTCGAGCAATCAACAGCCCCCGCGGATGCCTCGTGGAGAGGTGAAACACGTGTCGGGTATATTTTTGGTGGTGGTTTGTGACTGTAGTTGGGGGTGGGAAAATTACCTGCATGAAAAAATATTCAACACAAGCGCATCTATTTTGCGCAATTTAAACCCTCACTGGGTTCGCGAAGTAGCAAATTAATTTACTTCCATTTTTAATTTCTTTTTGATACACACACAAGCGCCGGCCCGCCGGCCCCGCTAGCGCCCTGCAGTGCATGAGCGCGGGGGCTGCGGGACGGTTCTCGTCGCTTACTGGTCGTAATTCGATCGCTGAGCTCGGCAAATAATTTTATTTGCACTCTACCTTATATTTGTTTGTATTAAATTATAACAAATCAAAATATGAAAAGAATTAATAGGTTATAAGTGATCAATTACAATGATTCACACTACAATCCTAGTTTTACGATTACGTCTTGTAATTACCGTACTTAAGCATTTATGACGTAATAAGAAATATTTTTATAAAGATGTGTTTAAACTTTGATAGGTGTATTTAGCCTCATATAGTGTTTAAAATTTGATGTTGTAATGTGTAATTTAGTGTTTACATATGTAACTTACTTAAATAAAGAATTAAAAAAAAAATCTTTTTGATTGATATTTTTTTCAAAACGAACGAAGAATTTGTTCCTCTAATTATAATATAATATTGTTAAAGACCGAGGCTGTAGTTTGTTTTGGATAATAAATGATGTAATACTTTTTTACATCTATTTGCCAAGATTTACTGAAAACGGTTAACGGAAAGTGGTTGAACTCCAATAAGCCTGATTCATCCCCTAATTTGCTACCCTAAGAGGTCGAATATTTTCTTCAAATTCAAATGGAACCAATAATGAGATATCTTCTTTCCAACAAAAAAGAACTATCAAAATCGGTTCACTAATGGCATCACAGTATTTTTTTTGAGTCGGTTAAAAAGAAACGCAATATCAAAGCCAAATAAACTATTTTATAGATAAGCAAATTACACTTGAAATATTTAGTAGCAGTAGAGCTCCTTGTTTATATATATATTTATGCCTCTCGCACTTTTATACCTCATACTGGCTCTTTCTATCATCCATCTTCATTCATACTTTTGCCGGTGGGACATACCAGCCTATTTCTATATAATATATATCTCTATCTACTTTATTTCTTTCCATAGTTTATGTCTTACGGGATTTACTGGGTGGACAACAACACAGTTTTATTTTATTTTCTTTTACGCGCTTCTTACATAATTATATCTTACAGTAATACATTTCTTTACTACACTTAGTCTACATGCTATGCTACAATTCTTACTTTTTACTACATTTATTTATTTATTTAAACAGTTTATTGTACCACAAAGTAACTTACAAATTTTCAGAAACAATTTCAATATTTGTGTACAAAGGCGAGCTTATCCCATAAAGAGATTTCTTCCAACTAACCTTTGAAAATCTGAGAGGAAAGTTGGTTTTTGGGGTGGCACTAAAAATAGATATATGAAATATACTATACTCAATAAATACACAGATAAATTTAATAAATCAAATGTACATACGAATATATATATATATTAAGTAATGTTGATACATTAATACATACAAAGTCTATAATAAATTGAATGTACAAAATAAAACTATAAATAAATATATCAAATGTAAATAAATATTTCAAAAGCTCTAACATGTGGAGTCTGAACAATCCCAAAACTTCAAAAGAGAACCCTTGAAAACCCGAACCGAAGGCGACCGTCTGACCTCGACCGGGAGAAGTTTTACATTTTCTACATTTTTTGTTTTATGATACACACCAATATGTACCACCTTATCTATTTCTGCCGCCAAGCACTAATGTTATCATAACTGCGTGCCGATTTTGAAGGGTAAGACAGGCACATGGGACTTGTCAACTTATGTCTCAGGGCCCCTCAGATCTTTGCGATTTAGAGCTCATAGTGTCCCTGCACCTGTTATGAACAGGCGTGTAGCTTACCATCAGGCGCGTTCGTCCCATCACTTGATATTATTAAAAAAAAGAAATAGTTATATTTATTAAACTGTATGGGTATAGCTTATTGCATAAGGCAGATTCTCCGAAAAGAATGAACAAGAAACTGTATGGGTGGTTCTTTGTAAATAAAGTCTTATTATACATTTATTACAAACACTCAATCACTCCATTTGAGTCTAAGTCCTCATCCTGCCAAAGACGACTCAATACCTTCTCTTCTCGTGAACAACTTCGCACATCACACTCTCATAGATTCTTCTGCTTCCTTGGTACATTACTTTACTACAAATTAAATTCAACATTGCATTTTCATGCCTTGAATAAGATGGGATGTAAAAAGACCGTCAAACGCTGGCTTAAAAATAAAAACTATGGTGAAACAGAAGGTTTACTAGAAGTTATTTCATATATATATTGTAACAGCTAATTGTTTTATTCTTAATTAAATATAGCTATTTTGTTTTTAAGCACTAATATAATGAATCTGTGCACAAACAAGATGCTTAAGATACAGGTAATAATGTACTTAGTTTAGGCATCGCAACTATACTGGTAGGCTTCTAATAATTAATTGTATAGCTTTATGATTTGTATAATAATTTAAAAGGTTTATTTTTATTTTATTTTCTACCAATTGCATATTAGCTTCCCTTACATTTGTTTTTGTTTTTTTTTTTACTTATATTTAGATTAAGTTATATTGAAATAAATTTATCTTTATCTTTATTATCTTTATTACAGGTTATACGTTCGGCTGTATGCATGTTTTCAGATATCTTCGTCAATTGTGGACCGATTTTGAAAATTCTTTTTTTTTTGAAAGGGTGTACATTCCTGGTGGTCCCATTGTCACTAAGTCGTATTCTGATGAAATCTCCTCCCATGAAAATCGAAGGAAATCTTCGAATTTTATCAATTTCGGACCAATTTTGAATTGTTCGTTTGTTTGAAAGGGTTTATTTCGCCTATCACAAATTACTATTTATTTTCCGCAAGTCGAATATTCACTTGACACAATACGTGTAATCAACGAATCACCGTTACGAGGATAATCAGAAATGAAAACAGCCCGCTTTCTTTACCAATTTATTTACTCAAATATTTTATATGCCCGTAAAAATGTACATAATTTCAATAAGAAAGAAGATATCCATAATATTAACCTTAGAGCTAAGTCCAAACTCATGGTACCACGATTTCGTTTAACCAAGGTAAACAACTCTTTTATGGGGAACCGTATACGTTTTTACAATAAGATTCCGGAGCGTATATTAAGTTTATCATTTCCTAAGTTTAAAAACTACATTAAAAATATTTTGATCGAAAAATCATATTACAAAATTGAAGACTACGTGTTAGATAAAGATGTATGGAAAGGCGACATGGCTCCAGAATCCACACAAATTTGATTCCATAGCATTTAAGTTTATTTGAAAAGAGCAATCCCTAGAGTTTCTTGGTCGTTCTTCTCAGGGAGGTCAGCGTAGTGAACGAACAGTAGCTTAAGCTTCAATGTGACGTTTTCAAGTGTAAATTTATTTTACCTATGGAATAAATAATATTTGACTTTGACTTTGACCAGATCTCCAGAAAAATCAAGAATGTTATCCAATTTTATATCAATTCGTAAGAAGCACTATCGAAGACATTTTGTAATGGAATCCAAGAAAGAAGTCTTGGCTGTATAAGTTTGCCTTTTCCAATGGAAAAGACAGTACCAAAAAAAAGAAAAAATATAAAATGTGCAAAGGTCCGTAACAGACCCATTGTCACCAATAATCTGATGATGACATGGAAATCGAAAAAAGCCGATAAGAAAAATTTTAAAGTCGGTTTTTTCAATTAAAAAGTTACAATTATTTCTAACGAAGCACCTTGCAGGAGCTAAACGGGTCACGGATTTTTCTCATCCAAGTACTCAGAAGCTGTTTATATGGTGAACCTTTATGGTTGTAAAGGTGGGTTTCCACGGCATTCGCGACTCAGGTTTCCCTAGCGCGGGGCTGTGAGTGTGTGTTAAGACTGGACATTACCTCCTCACCAATTTTTCCCTTTCCATTTTTCGTTTTTACAAACGAAATTAAAACCATTTGAAAATGTATGTAGTATACGTGCTCTATTATCAAAAAATCATTGAATACAGCGGTTTTCTTGTAAAATTTCGTGGTAAATTTGCATTTTTTTTTCTATAGTGAAAATTTTTAGGTATCGTGTTTTCACACCACCTACTAATCAGTGTATATCATCAATTTCACTATAATTAACTTTTGCAAAGTGATTTATCCAACACGTTCACTGTTATTTTTAATCAACAAAAACCATTTGAGGTTTTATAGAGTCTTAATTTTGTTAGTAGAAACCTTAGAATAATAACGCATAGAATGATAGTTTCATATCAAACGAACTGTCACAAGTGAGGCAAAAATCAAATTCGTGTAGGTTAGTTTTAGTAGTAGGTTAATTTTCGGTTTTAGTGAATATTTATATAAAAATACAAGTTGAAACGCGTTACTTCCTTGTGGAATGTGATGTTAGTATCTATTTTACCGCACATTTCGTCATTTTTAGCTAAAATTCTGGAGCTGTTCGCGGTGCAAGTTGACCTTGAGCACTGAAGGCCCGCCCGCTAATGTAGGCCCTTTGGGAGCGCTTCAATTTGCCTCTCTTAGCGTGTGCGGGCTAGGTTTCTATGCGTTATTATTCTAAGGTAGAAACTTTAAACCGCTTTCCTGAAAGGTTGTCAATTGCAAGTTGCTGTCGCCATGATTGTATATATCCATCGTGATCCCAAATCGTAATTAATAGGTTTTTACAATTCATTAATAATTTAATCTCTCAATTTAATTAAACAAATGTTTATACCGATACGGGTGTGAATGTGTGAGTGTGAATTACACTAAGCCGCGCAATCATTTCGTGACTTATCCTTGGTTTAAAAAAGATTAATTATGTTTGGAATTTATTCTTTAGGGATTATAAATAGTAAATATGACAGAAACGAAATTGTTTTTGCCGAGGGATTTGCCAATGGTAGGCGATATCTGCGCCTTGGATTGACCTTCGATAAGCAGTATAAGGAGAATGAGTCTTTATTTTCTTCCTTTTTCTGACCAATTCCACTGGCATCAATGAACACTAACTTTATTTTCGTGGCCATTTTTTTTTTTGTAAACAGCCATGCTTATTTTCTAATATTACGCTCCTTGAATTTTGAAAAAAGAAAAATAAAACAAAAAACAAAAATACGAATTTTTTGAACAAAATAGAACTGGTTCAAATATTAAATAGGCGTAGAGCTCATTGGAGGTGTCGGGATATTTTATATTATAACCTACGCCTCTCAGAGGCAGCGTGTTCGAATCCATCTTTGAGTTTCTCGGAATTTATGTGCGAAATCTAATTTAAAATTTACCATGAGCTTTTCTTTTGTTTTTTTATAAGTCAACTGACGGGACGAACAAGTCGTGCGCCTGATAAGCTACACGCCTGTCCATAACAGTGGCACTGCCACTGCACCCGTCACCTTGAGACATAAATTGACAAGTCCCATATGCCTGTAATTTCACCAGCACCCTTACCCGAACACAGTAATGCTTGACATGCATGCTTGGCAGCAGAAATAGATAATATGTTCTACGTGCACAATTTGTTATGTTGTAAATGTACTTGCCCGCATTCTTTCCAGAGTTACTATGTATAATCTTAAATAAATAACCATTAAATAACTAATAAAATTTCATTGTCATAGAATAAGAACATTGTTAATACTAACTAAATATGAAAATTAGTTTGAAGTAAATGACAAATAATTATTACATATTTTTTGTTTTTTAAAGCACGTGCCCGTTATTTAAATCTGCAGAAAGAAATTTCTTTCAGAAATAAACACCTTTTTTTGTGTTTTCTTTTTTATTAAATGTGATTTGTGTGTTTGTTCCTGATAAACAATTAAATATATTATAAATTATAGCTTTTTTAACTCTATTTGTTACCAATAAAAGACAGTCGTAAAATTGATTCTTTGAAGTATTTATTTACGAAGTTACAAAATCAGTTTTTTTTTCTTTTAACGTCTTAACAGAGAATTAATTTTCTTTGTCGTCGATTCGTCTCGGATGTGGTGAGTATTTCTCAGTTCCTCGTCAACCGCTTCCCAGGGCATGAAGAACTGAACACCATGCCAATGAGACGTAGTTTGTGGATGTCTCCTTACACAGCCGGCGTTACAAATGAAATCACACGTGCCAGTCTCAGCATTGAAGTGAAGACCTTCAGAGCAAGTAACTACGGTAGCCACGCCATCTTTGCATATCCAGAGTTTATCGCAATCGGTTGCGTGAGGCCATGGTTTAACGCAGTCACTTTCGCAGTCATGATCGCAGTCAGGTGGTGGTGGGCATGTACCTGTGGGTGGGCATGTGTCTGGTGATGTAGTTGTGCCGTCGGTTGGTGCTGGTGAGTCTTCGGTTGGTGGTGGGTAAAGAGCATCGCAATCCACGTTTCTGGGCCAGTCGCAAACCTTCAAATAAAATACAAGTTAGTCAAGTTTAATAATGATAATTGTGACATACAACCTCTTCAGCAATCGAATTTTGTTTCTTTTTTAAGTTCCTCTGATCAGGGGTCGATTAGTGAAATTAAATGCAAACCCCAATACCCTTGTCTCAAAGCAGGAAATCGAAAATGATCCGAGTATGCGTCATATCTGCGTAAGTTAGTTTTATTATAAAAGGAAGCGAAAGAGCAGACGAGCCAGTTGATGGGAGGTCCTTGTCGCCCATGGACATCTGTAACATGAAATGAGCTGTCTATGCCTTGCCAGCCTTTGAGAGCCCTGTTGACATGCTTTTTGAGGAATCTCATCTCAAAGCGCAAAGGAAAACTTCAAGAGAGAGACCATTCCACATATTGCAGGCTCGAGGGATGAACGAACGTGATGCCAGCGTAGTCTTACGTTGTCAGGGAACGATGATGTAGGAATGAACTCTACGAAAAGTTACTCTGAGCACTCCCTATTATAAAGACGGTAGAACACACACATAGAGAGTGAAGGTCACTCTGAAGTCTAGGCGACTCTAAACCATCTGTGAGTTTGGGATCATCGAGAACATGAACGTTGGTGTAAATAGCCTACATTTGCAAAATTATAACTTTTCAGGAGAGAGGATTAATGTTCTATGCTTAAACAGGAGCGTTATAAAATTCCACATATACATAATTTGTTTCATGTACTTCGTATTATTTTTTATGACATAGAGTGAGTCAGTCAAACTTGTTGATCGAGTTCCAAATTCCGAAATCCGAAAACGAACTAAGATCCAGGACGTAGGAGATAGGATAACGTGCTCAAAATGGAGCTCAGTATATTGCATGACGTGGTGAATACAAATGGAGGAAAGCGATAACTGAATGGTGGCCAAGAAACGTGTGACGTACGACAGCGAGATGGGTGGATTACATCGTCAAAGTGGTGGGCCGTAGATGGGTAAGATGAGCACAGGATTGTCGGTTGACGGTGGGAGAATTCGGGCTGTGGATGGTGGTGATAATAATGGTATGTAAACAAAAAATACTTACCGGTCCAGGGTTGGCCCAGTAGTTAAATACAGTACCATCGGAACAGTCCCTTTCTACCCTCTCTCCGAAATTACAATAGTAGAATTTACTGCATTCGGTATCGTGTCGTAGGAGCCAATGGACCTCGAAATCGGTTGGACAGCCATTAGGTAGGAACGGACCACTGTAGTCATCTTCTTGATGCCTGGCTTGGATGGTCACCACTAGCGGCAGTAATATAAGTAGCTTCACTACAAAAAAGATAGATATATTATTTCAGAATGGGATTCTAATATGAGTTTCTGAAAATATAAATTTGAAATTGAATTTAATAGAAATTGTATAAATATTAAATGAAATGGATTCATTTAAAATATAATACCACAATAATTTGCATGAAGTAAGTAAGAGTAATAATTAACTAAATACTTAATATCATAGAAAACTTGTTGAATGGTTCACAGAGTCCCAAATGCGAATGAACTTGAAAAAATTATCCATTTCGGAAGTTTTTCGGAATTTATTTTAATTTTTTTTATTGAATTCGTGAGAGTAAATTAATAAATGTTATCATAACCCTGATTATGTACATAGTATATATTTATAAAATAATGTACTTTCTAAAAGAAAAAAAATAAGTACACACCAATCATGATGGCATCCAATAACTCAACAGTCTTTCCAACTCAATTTGGCTTCTTTGCTCTGTGAGTAGAACCGAACTGCTGAAAAATACTGAAAATAATATCCTTTATGTCGTATTTTACGATTTAAAGATTAGCATTTGATAATTTCGCTTTACAATTTTAAGATAACAGAATAGAACAATTACCACGCAGGGTCGTTTTAATCCGCTATTATTGGCAAGGATTTAGATACATCCACTATATAACTAGGAGATGTATTTTTATTTTGATAATATTACAGGTAAGGTAGAATAAAAGCTTATATACTAGAAAGTGAAACTAGGATTTTTAAATTATATGAATAGAATTGGGTCCCCGCGGCAAGGTGCCCAAGATGCTGGTAGCGTTCTCCTTTTGCAACTTAAACTTTCTTGTAAACGTAACGTTATTTCGGAAAATAAATTCGAGTTTGCGATAGGTTATCCTTTCATTGCCTCCAGTCGTATCGGTTTCCATGCATACGATTCTAATTGAAACTTAAATAACATTTGTTTTGTTTATCCATTTAGTAACAAGTACCAGGACTTTGGCTTCGACTACCTATTTACAGTCTTTGGAGTTGAAACCCGTGGCCCGTGGGCTCCCGGTGCTCTTCATCAGTACAAAATTTTATCTAAAAAGTTAATAGGCAGTAGCTACCTCGCCCAACGCTTTACCCATACAAAGGGGGAACGCTGTCAGCATCTTTACGCGGGGATACAGTTTTAGTTTTTAGATAGTAATGAAAAAAGAAAAAGAAATGCAGTAGTGAAGATTTCTATGGAAAATTCTGGTTTGGATATAATAACTCGCCTAACACTTTCATA
>NW_020655954.1:0-1550 GCF_003589595.1 Hyposmocoma kahamanoa
AATTTCATTTGTTCTACAATAGAAGATCTTTAGAATGGATTTTGCATAAATCGGAATTGTCGATCACTGGACCCGACGAACACTCGGAGTTGAAATTTTAACCGGAATTGGAACTTTATACCCTGACTTGACCACCGAAGACGAGGCTTATCGCCTTTAAATTGTATAATGAAATGAAGACTATAATAAGACTAGAATAATGTACCAAGACTTGGCTGTATGGTGTAATACCTCTGCCTTTTCCTTTACGGGAAGAAGGAAAAAAAAACTTTCCTGTGAACATCAAATCAATACTTTGTTACGTGCCAATGCCAAAACGTCAAAGTTGCCTTAAACTTCTTTTTATTTTATTACATACTTTACAATACAGTAGTTACATACTTCATTGTGTGTAAACCTACGTACGCACGTTAACGTGTTATATTAAAACTTTATTCTGAGTAAGAAAAAAATAGGAACAGTTTTGGAAAAAAGAAGGTGAGGATTAAATACTATAATTCTACGCAGGCAGGTACCTGTTGAACAAGCTCACTACGTGATTAAAAAAGTGTATGAAAATTTCAGACCGTCGAAGTCAAAGCGACATGGAAGAAATGCCTCCCTCTGATAAGAATTCTGACACATCTCGTTTAATTGCACCTAATCCTACGTCAAAAACAAGCTATATAAATCTTGTGGGCAATGTGTGCGCCCTACTATGCGTGTGCATAGTTATTTATTGCTGCTTTGCAAGTGGTGTAACTTTATTCTCATTTCATCCAAGCTTAATGACCTTAGGGGTAAGTTTGTAGCACTACATTTCTTCACTTAATAATACCTAAAAGTTAAAGGTAACCAGGTAGGTTACCTTACAGTACCTTCCAATACTTAAATTTTACTAAAGTATACTAATATTGTTTTCAGTGGATGGTTTTTATGACCTCAGCAATTAATGCTATTACTCCAGGTGATTTGGCCACGGAATGGATGCCAATTCGACTTAGAAGTGCCCGTCACTGGGTAATTCAGTTGCTTGTTGGTATTATCATATTAATTGGTTTCTTAGTAATAATTTCTAATAAAATTATAATGGACAAACCACATTTTGCAACATTGCACTCGAAATTTGGTTTAGCATCTCTGATCTTTATGATTACAACTATGTTAGGAGGATTGGGCGCCCTTTACAGTTTAAAACTAAAGCAATATCTTGCTCCAATTTATATGAAATTGTTGCATGCTTCAGTCGGACTTTCTACATTTTGTCTTGGAATAATAACTATACTACTTGGCTTGTATTCGCAGTGGTGGCAATTTGGAGATACATTACGGTACACAAGTATGGTGCTTGTGCTTGCTGTGATGTTGTTAACAATATTACGGCCACTATTGAAAATATATTTCAGACTCAAAGAAAGGCTCGAATATAATAATTAAAAAAAATACATATGCATGTAACTACACAAAATGGATCTGTTAATTAATAAACAATGGTATTGTATGGTTTCTGTAAGTCGACATTGTACTGCCTATTTTGCATGTATTAATACATTATAATTACAAAAGAACAT
>NW_020655954.1:1560-15010 GCF_003589595.1 Hyposmocoma kahamanoa
ATACGGAAGTGGGCGTGCGTTCACGCTTCCGTATTGTGTATGGGTAGGTAGTGAAAATGGCGACGCTAGAAATTTACATTTCTAAGAAAAAACGTAGTAACTTTGTATTCAAAATTTTTGTTTAAAACATTAATTTGTCAATTTCTGGTGTCGCCATTTTCACTACCCATACACAATACGGAAGCGTGCGCGTGTGTACGATCGGAGCGCCTGATCGAAATGATAAAAATTTGATTACTATTGTAAGTCAATGATTACTATAGAAAATATGTTATTACATTTTTTCATTTGAAAAAGTTTGTATATCGGTTTTTGTAAAAACAAACACCGTTATACAAATTCGTTTCGTGATCGCGCTCGCACCGCCAACAATTTTTCGTCGGCGCGCCTCTGGTTGATCTATTATCGGCGTTCATATCTACTACGTATGGACATTACTTAATTATGTTTATATTACTGTTTATGTAAAAGGCACAAATTTTACCTTGTTTTAAAAGGCATATTTGTACAAAGTACTTAATACGGGTCATATTGTAAACTATTTTAAACAGGTTAATGAATTACAAAGTAATAGATTCTAGCTAAAGAGGTATCTACATAACAATAAATATGGTATATTTTTTAATAAAACAATTACAATGTAATACCTAAAATGTCAGTTTCACAAAAATGTATACATGCGGTTTCCTAGTCATAGAACTGATAAGAGTATATTTATATATTTTTTACATACACGTAATTGTTTTAAGCCAAAGGTAATTAAGAGTTTTACACGTATTTGTCATTTTTCGTAAATAAGTTAACCTAACATGAATTATTCCAGCGTCACCATGGTCGAGTTTTGGAAATTAGACTAGCCAGAAAAAATGTCTCTATTTAGTCGGTGCTAGTCGCAAAAAACTAGATTTAGTCGGTCCGTCTTTTTGAAAAGTTATAAGGGTGTTTTACTGTCCACGTTAGAATAAACTTATTCCAGCTGCACCATTTCTCAATCTCGAGAACCACAACACCTAGCTTAGATCTGATTACACTAAAAAAAGTCGTGATTTAGTCGGTTCTTGTTGTAAAAAAAACTAGATTTAATCGTTACGACGTTTTGAAGTTATTAAAGTGTTTTACTGGCCACGCTGAAATAAGCTTATACCGGCGGCACCATTTTTGAATCTCGAGAACCACAGTTCCTAGCTTAGATCTGATTGCACCCAGAAAAAGTGAATTAGCAGTTCTAGTAGCGAAATTTTGGAATTAGTGGCCCTTTGTTTAGAAGACACAACCGATTTATTATTTTAAGGTTATACCTGTGTTAGTCTCGGAGCTCACGTCCGAATTTTGCATAATATACAGAATTTGTTGTTTATTTTTTTGAAATACATGCTATTTGAAGGTTTTAATAATGTTTAATTTTTAATACAAGGAAATTAGCAAAAAATGTACAGTTATTTTTCCTTAATGGTATTAGGATTTATCGATTGTCATGATATTTATTAGTGCATGTATTGTCGTGTTGGGCTCCTGGCTTACACGAGACGAACGAGTCGCGTGGAGTACAGTCGCGTACGACAATTGATCAGAATAATTCAATAATGAATGAATGACTTAATTAAATTATGACTGACTGACTGAGAATGACTATTATAATTTATAGCACTAGTAATTTTGAACTGCAATTTGTGTTAAATGTGACTCTAAAAATCCAGTGGATATTTAAAATATTTATTTATTACACTCGGTATCAATTCAAAATTATTTTAATCACCACGAACACGATATCTTGAGTGATTTCACAAAGAACATTTAAAGCGGGTGACCTTCCTTATACTCCGTCCAACCATTAATTTAACTTTTGACATATGCATGCCTCTAGATTTCGTAATTTTTGATATAGAACCATTGTGCAACCATAGACAAAAAATGCAATACTTCCTTCCTGGACTCTTATTTTTTAATTTTAGTGAACCGACGTGCTCATTAGCTCCGATATTTATCGAGCCAACAGATTATGTAACGGAGATTATTCAACTTTGATAAATTTTGGTACCTGTCTAATAAATTATAATGAAATGAAATCAATTATAAATAATTATAGTAAATTTTTATTGTTTATTATAATGAATCGTCGGATTCTTCTCCATAGGAACGAGAATCATCACTTGAATCCTATTAACATCAATTATTAAGTACACAAATTATCAAACGCAACAACACAATCCCAATCAGGCAATGTCTTTTTTGAACTCACTCACATTCACGATTTAAGCTTATTCATAAATTAAATCGATTGTCATAAAAAAAATCTAATCGGTAATGCTGTCAAAAGTTAAATGAATGGTTGGACGGAGTATAGATATACATTTTTCATTATGTGTACGATTTTCTACATAAATGTACCTATCAATGAAAATAATTGAATATCCAATATCTTTTAAACAAAGGTGCGACTAATTTTGCTACTAGAACCGACTAATTCACGACTTTTTCTGGGTGCAAGATCTAAGCTGTGGTTCCCGAGATTGTGAAATAGTGCCGCTGGAATAAGCTAATTCCAGCGTGGACAGTAAAATACCTTCTAATTTTTGTAAGGCGGACCGACTAAATCCAGTTTTTTGCGACTAGAACCGACTTAATAGTGATTTTCTTTCTGGCTAGTCAAATTTCCAAAATTCGACCATGGTTATGCTGGAATAAAGCACACGGCAATCACTGTCCCTGCGTGGAATAAAAATAATAAATGTATCTGTTAATAGAATGCTAGTCATTATATACAATACTAAAGAAGCCCAGTCAATGTATAAGGTACCTAGGTAGGTAGTTAATATTTTTTAAATTATTATCACTTTAAATTGTATATGAAGTCTAGGTATTGTACAGGATGCCAGCTGTCAATTTAGTAAAGTTTTAGGAAAATGAAAGACAAATTAATCAAGTAATTTCTGTTAGCGTCGCCAAGCTGGTTCGACCTCCGGCTGTGGCTAACCCAAACAGGTTACAATAGTAAATGAAATATCTGTCAGAACCGAAATTGCTTGCGTTTTCGAGATGAGTCGAAAACAAAGCAAAAAAATGTGGATATCGTTTTTAAACAAAAGCTAAATATTAAATTCGGTATTTTAAACAAACAAAGAAAACCTAAAATTCCTAAAACTTTAATAGGTGCTAGTGTTTGGCTCCTAAGTGACATGAAATAAAAGTGGACTGTGTTAGCAATAGGACTGGTATATTCGCCGTCTCGATTATATAGCTGTAATGGTTTATATTATATAAATGAATAGGGGTCGACCGTCGCCGGTGGCTATCGATAAGGCGAGTGCCACTGCGCCGCTGCCGCTCGCCGTGACGTCACGCTAGCCGTGTCGTCCTTTTTCGCATCTCGTGCCGAGCGGGGGGTTTAAGACTGGTTCGCAACAGCTTGATCCAATTAAGTTGGTTTAAATTGTTCTAGCATGTCAAACAATTATTGTATTTACTTTCAAATGTCAGATAATTGCACAACATTAAACAATGTGCTGAGTTTGATTTGTGTAGCGTGCATGTTTAGTGAATCTATATTTTCATTGTTAAGGGTCAACTATTGTGACACTTGGGCGTGCATAAAATAGGTATTCTTCTTAACACCCAAGCACTTCCTGTTATCACATTGTTTTGTACGCCTACATTAACGAATTCCTAGACATCGCCTAATGCACATTTGACATTGTATAGAATACATACACCAAGTTTATAATAGAGTTTATTTTATACATTGACTGGGTGTTTTAGGCATTGTATTGAAAACCGGATTACATACATTGCCGATAACATATGTATACTACTAATATACTCCAAAATCTACAATGCAATTAAATAGATACAGCCTAAGATTTACATACATTAATACAGTAACATTGGAGGGGATGCATTTACGTTCGTCGTATTTCCTCACATAAGTACTTATACATAATGGTTAGCGAAAACAAGTACCTAGATGTCTATTTTTAAATTAGTACTTAGTGACGCTTTATTATCTTGTAGAGACTTGCATGGCGCAAAAGATGTGTATTTATTGCTTAGAAGTTGTACGTAAAGCTACGTATGTTTAACAAATTTGCCTGTTCATGTGAGTTTGTGGTAGTGTCCTGTCTGCAGTCTGCACAATTTTATTTATATCGAGAAGCGAGAAAAAAGAACTACCTCGCGGGAGTAACGGATAACATAATACTAATCGCCATTTAGTATGCCAATAGCGATCATTAATCCCCTTCCTACGTTATCTGTAAAAACTATTCTCCATTGTCCGTAAGTAATGTGCGAAAGTGTTATCGTTAGCGTATCGTGGTGAAAATCACCTTGATGTACCTGCAAATAACCTCGGGGGTTGTAAACTTATAAATAGTAATATATAATATAGATAGTAATAATTAACGAAATGAAACATATAAAATAACTAATATTTCCTTCATTCTTTACAAAAAATTTAATATATTACAATAATGTAATATCGATATTACTACTAAGCAGGACCGTCACTTTCAGAATTGTTACGATTAAAAATAAGAAAGTAAATAATGAAACGAATGAACATCAAAATTAATAAAACGATATACATATGAAAACAACACCAAAACTGACAAGTGAATATTTCTGATATTCTACAAACAAAACAAAACTGCTGACGTAGGCGTGTAATACAGTTAAAAAGACACAGATGAGTTAAAATTTGTCTATTTTAGAGGCCCATAGTCTATTTTATTTCAGGATGTTTAATGAAAATTAATACATTTTCCAATTTTTTATTTGTATTATGTAAATTGTTAGGTATAATTATTTATTATACAATGAGTTTTAAATATTATTTTTGATGTGAAGTGGTTTATTATTGTAACCAAGGAAGAAAAATTGTTCTGTGGGATCAGCGATCGGCCGCTGTCGAATTGTGACTTCGGTTCGGCCAGTGACCGCTATTGAGATGCTAAATAGCACAATCATAACATGGCACTAACTACCTATACTTAACCTACCTACCGACCTAAAGCGTATATTTTTCAGAACTTGATATATACGTGTATATACTACAGTTATCAAAATTATATTTTATGAATTATTACGCCTTTTGTATACCATTATAATAATATCTATATTAAATAGATTGCGAAGTAAAAATGTTTTTAATTATTTAATATTTTACCACCCTTGTTACCAATAACCGATTGACTTCGCGTCCCCGCCGCACAATGGGAAATTTAGATCAGTAACTCTTGTTTTTCTAGACACACCTTTCAATTTTTTTTGTACACAGTAGAAATTATGACGGTTGTAAACGCATATACATTTTTATTTAACTATTCGTAGTTAAAAGAAAAAAAATTAGCAAAATCTTAAATCTCTCCCTGGTAAATAGGTACTACTCAATATTTATTTAAAATAAAAATTTAAACGCCGTGTTACGAAAATTCTTTACTCATAAAATAAATTTATGTGATTACAAATTTTACTTAACTTAATTTAACTTATATTATTTATAAAAATACGAGACAAAAAAAACATGAAATCATAATTGTTATTATTTCGGATATCTGTTTTAAGGTAGTATAACAGAACTGTAGGTACTCAATGCTCAAGTCAGGGTTTGAGTAGAAGATGTAATTCACACGTTACTTTGTACTTCTTATCCATATATTACTAGTAACCAAAAAACTTATGTTAAAAATCGTAAGGAGCTTGACGAGGACACGCTACTCTATTCGTCTATTGAAAGTGGACCAACTCGTCACTGATTCTGAAAAGGATATTATATAACAATAATAATAGGCCATGATAGAAAAGAGGCTAGAGTCGTAAGAGTCGTAATCTAGAACTCAATGCTCAAGTCAAGACTTGAGTATGATTTGAAGCACTGGAAATACGACCCTAAATCATACTCAGATCCTGACTTGAGCATTGAGTAGATTTCTAGAATACGAGACTCGTTCTGTTATTGTTTTCTTCATTTATTTAGGCAGAGTACCGTAACTTACTTACTAGACACCATAACTTCGTGAGCTAGTTGACAAAGGTTCTCGGATTTTCAATTTGTTTTGCCGATAAATATTACGTAGTTAATATACCTAATTATTAACTAGGTTGATAAACTTGGACACGCAATTTCAATACCATAGTTACTTTATTTAAAAGTACCTGTCCAAAATACAATATTTTAAGTGCTGTTAGCTGTTAACATATTTTTTAAATAAATCTTCAATATTATTCGAGTTAGTGAATTAATGAAAAATATAATATTATTAGGAGAAAATCCTAGTCTAGTGGGCGTGGCCTGCAACATCACGCCACTCGATGGAGCGAACGGAGAGGGCAGTTGTATTTAAGCTCGCCACGTCGTCAGCGCGCGTCCATTTCTTTGCCGTCGAAATCACGATCATTTAGCTTCTCTCATTACTTTGTTAATTTCTTAATTATTTCAATAAATCTTTACTTTTAGCGTTTTGTAATTTCTTTAAAAAAAATTTGATTCAATAGTTCTCGCTAATAATATTATATCGCTATAAATACCTAAACAATATGTGTAATTATTAGGATTCTATTATTACAATTAAAGATAACAGATTTGCTTATGAATTTTTGCTATGTTGCCGCTACCACGTAACGTAATTGTACGAGAAAGTGATGGGACCCTGCCACTTCACGTACACATTTGCGCGTGTGCAGATAGCGTCTTGCTGTATGTAGTAGTAGTAGTAGGTAAATAATTTTCGACCGTTGTATGGAGTGTCCGGGGTGCGGTGTGGTGTAATCTAAATTTGTTGAGATTCTTAAGCGTCTTCTTAAAGTTGTCCGATAGGTAAGACTGCAAAATGGTTAATTATACCTTGTCTGTGAATCACAATATTTTGTGTACCGAAAATATAATAGCAATCGTGTTTATTTCTTGCGGTTTCCAAAGCATATTCTCCATATTTTTGAGAATCTATCATTATGTCAGGCGATAAGGCTTGAAGGGTTACATAGAAACGCTTTATCAAAAGTTCATCGACTCCTGTAATTTCAGCAGAGCAGTGTGCATTATAAAAAAACCTCGCTGTGTTACCATCATTGGTATTACCACTTCCTTGTCGTGGTTTGTCAATTATTAATCAAAGTTCTTCAGTCAAGAGCACGTCAAGCTTGACACGTAACACTTGAATCCAACTCTATGCCGCTTACGATAAGAACGGTCCAACGTACATACAAAGTGTCAAGCTTGATGTGCTCTTGACTGTACCATAATTTTCTTCTCTTGTTTCATTCGTTTATTTTCGTCATTGTTGTACGAAATGTGCAAAATCTAATAAATCTAGCTAGCTATAACATTTTTGCTCATATGTTTGTAATTTCAATAGCTGATTCAGATGGGTATCAGTTCTGTTTACTTTTTTGTACTTTGTAATAAGGTGTTAAGAAACAGTTCCATTCATCCATAATATACTTCAAATATAAATATTGAGCCCTGGTCACATTCAATTCAATAAATACACTTTAGGGTCGTATATTAGAACTCTACTCAATGCTCAAGTCAGGATTGCACTGGAAACACAAGCACTGAAAATACGACTCTAATGGCAAGAATTTGAGTATGATTTCGAGTGCTTTAAACCATACTCAAATCCTGACTTGAACATTGAGTAGAGTTCTAGTGTTTCTTGATCACTTAGCGTTTGGATGTTATTGCAATCAATTTTAGCAATAATATTTTTTTATCTGCATCTGCAAACCTAAATACCTCGACGAGTTTTGCTTCATTACTTTCTTCGTTTGAGCGCAATCCTTGAATATATGCACCAAAGAAGTGTTCAACTCCATATTTATTATGAAGTGTAGTATTTTTTCGCTTCTTACTAGATTCTGAAGAATTTTCATAAGACATACTGGTATTCCTCGTTTTCCAGTTGAAGAAGATGGAGTGGAATCGATGGTCGTTGACAAAGTAACAGAAAACTCTAGATTCAACCAATCACTGTTAACTCTCAAAAAGGTTTCTTTCGTAATGCTTGGCTCCATCGACTGTTAAACTGATTTTTTAAAATCACTAATTATCAAACGTAAATTATCCACCGAAACTTCATAACTATCTCAAAAAAATTTTTCTGGACCTGATTTCTTTTCTCCACCTTCATTGTAGCAAAGTATTAGTTCTCTTCTGAAACTTTTGAAAGAATTAATTTTCAAAGGAATTGGAAAAGTAATTCGTAAGAAACGACTGTTTGTATAAATAAATTTATAAAATTAATGTGTCAGAGCATTATATAGTAATGGTGTAGCGTGAATAATATTGATAAATAAGATAAATGCAACCGAATGTATGTACTTGCATTGTTATGGGTATTTTTCTGCGGTAGGACATTTGTTATAATTTCTTTCATATCTTCAAAATAAATAAATATCTTTAGAAACCGCAAAAACCGTAGCTGATTTTTATAAAATTTTGATAAAGAATTTGAAAATGAAAAAATAATGAATGAAAAACGCTATGAAATAATACAAAATTCGAATCTTCGGCAAACTTCGCTAACTGTCAAACCTTTGATGAATTTGATAAAAATAGGTTTATGTGCGTTATTATTCTAAGGGTTTATGTCCCATTGACTTATAGTAAGTCAATGTTATGTCCCCACATTTAATTATTATTTATTTTTTACATTACTCAACAAATTTGAAAAATATCAAAATTTTTGACATTTACGTAAGATGTGCTTAATAACCATTGACTTAATAACACATAGCTTATCAAACAAAATCAATACGAATTGCGACGTCGAAAGTTCCAGGCCAAAGAAATTTACAAGCGGCCGTACCACGAAACTGAATATATCATACAAAAGTGAGTTCGTTCGATATTCATGGCGTATTAAGAAAGGATCACAAATATATCGCACCAAGCAAAAGCCGCAACAAATCATTAAGCATACACTCGATTGCATATTTGTTTTCTCGAAATACATACAAAACCAAAATAATTGTTATTAAAATATTTTATATGCATCTTCTGATTACAAAATCACTTTGCCCGTTGACGGAAACGTCCCTGTTTACCCGTTTGCACGCAGTTATGGTGTTTTTGCAGTTTATAATGGCACAATTATGCATTTTTCGCGTTTTCGACTGGTGTTTATCTACGATAACACTGTCAAGCGCGTTCTAAAGTTTAGCAGCGGCAACTAAATAAATTTCACTTACTTTGGGCACGCGAAGTACTTACATTTGCGGCGTCTATGTCTATCTAGATATGTCTGTGGTATGCGTTATTATTCTAGGTTGTTACGTTTAGCGATGGGCGAGTCGAGTTATTTAACTCGGTTTACTCGAGTTACTCCTACTAACCCCCCCGAATGGGTTTCCGCTTTGTCGTGGCGGGTACTGGGAGGTGGCGGGACTCGAGTAACCGTGGTCGATTTCATCCCACGGTGAAGCTAAGAGGAAACCACGGGCCGGTCGATGGAGCTAGACTAGCCCGAGGAGGAGGGCGTACCACTCGGACTCGTGTTGGTCTAGGGCGAGCGGGTCCGCGCGGACGCATTCAGGGCGGACGGTCGTGGGGGAAGAGACGTGTCGGTGTGTCGTTGCCGCTCGTCCTGTCCTCCGCGACGCTGGGGGGCTGCACCGCTTAGAGTGTAGATGCAGTGGCCGTGGGGCCGCGGGGGAAGAGACGTCGGTGTGTCGTTGCCGCTCGTCTTGTCCTCCTCGGCCGAATTTGGACGATTGGCCCGTGCGGTGGGTGCTCCAAGGGACTCTCTTCGGAGAGTCCACACGGATGCGTCTAAGTGTTGCGGCGGAGCCTTTTTTTTTTGACGGGGGGGGGGGGAATCTTTATGGATTACCCCTGAGCCCAGGTAGACTCATACTCAGGTAGACAGGGGTTATGTGGGGACTCTCACTCCAGACTGGAGGTCCTACCCCACTAAAAACCCCCCCCGGGTTTCCCTCTCGCCAGTTGAGTCGGCGCCGTGGGATCAGTGAACATTCTCCACGACGCCGCCCGGCCGCCCTAGCTTACGCCAGGGTTCCCGCGCCAACGGAGGGGCGAGTCGGTTGTCCTCCGACCCGCCCCCCAGACGAGTGAGGCCGTGCAATGTCTCACTAGGGGATCAGGCGAGCAGCGAACTGCCTTCTGTGCCGGAGCGAGTGCGCGTCCGCCGCGTCCTCGCGCACCCGCTCCGCGGCCTCCTTTTGCGACATAACCTCTGCACAAAACTCCAACCTGCCAACCGGATACTCGCGCCGCTAGTGAGGGGGTCGCAAACGTGACGTCCACGATTGACCCCCCATTTCGCCGAACGCACGTGTTGGCATGGCCCCGGTTGAGGATGACTAGCCCTAAGACTGCCGCCCAATTCTCCAACTCTGGCCCCATGGCATTGCTGACCGGGGAACCCCACGCAGCGCTCTTGGCGTTGAGGTCCCCTATCACCAACACCGGCGCCGGAGCTGCTCTCCCCTCTAGGGTCTCCAGGAACGCCTGAAATTGGGCCAGGGAGCGATTTGGAGAGAAGTACCCCCCAATCAGGGTGATTTCTCCCCACCTCGCTGCCACGAACCCTGACCCGCGCTCCTTCACCGGGGGGAGTTCCCGGCAGTCGACGCCACTATGGCCACCGTCTCCTCCCGATCCCCCGCCCAGTTTCCCCGTGGGGGAACAAAGTATGGCTCCGCCACAACCGCCACCGCAACCCCCCACTCCGCCATGGCCTGGACCAATAGATCTTGAGCCTCCTGTCCACACTGGAAGGGCAGAGGGCTCTGGTGTGGCCAATCCCCATGCACTTGTAGCAGCTCATGGGGAGGGGCTCCATCACGTGAATCATGGCAGAGGACCACCCCACCAATAGGCGGCCGGTAGCCGCCACCAATTGGGCTGCCGCTACTGGGCAGCGAACGAGTGCTGACCCCCTCCCATTGGGGGCCAACCTAACAGTTCCTACGCTCACAAGGGACGGGGAGCATTGGCCCTTCGCGGCCACCACCGTCCGGATCTTCTCTGGGGTCACCGAATCGTCTAAGCCGGTGACCCTCGGATCGGCGGTTTTGGTAGGCCGCGTTACTGTATATAAAGATGAGGATCTCCACGTCGCCACCAACTGTAATCCCCGGAGCTGCCTGCCAGCCAAGGGAAGGAGACCGCTTCCCGCGATGGTCGCTATCCCGTCTAGATTGCGAGATGCCCTCGGGCACTGTTGAGGTAGACGAGAAGGCCGCCCGGTTCCGCGTCACTTTGACGGGCAGCGAGCTGCCCCCTCATCCGGGTTGTCCTCCGACATCCGCCGCGCCGCCTCTGTCGCTGTCTCTCCACGGTGGAGAAAGTCGAGGGCTCCCTCCACCTTTCTGACTGCCTCTTTTATGGCTTTGACCACCGTCCCCTTGAGGTTAGAGGATTTGGCGGTCTCCGCTAATATTGCCGCGAGGCTGTCTCGCGCCTCCTTAGCCAGGGCCCTCTCATGAGGTTCGCTGTGCCCTCGAGTTCAGCCTCCCCGGCCTGGCCAGGAAAGCGCTCCTCTTCGCCCGCCCCCCGCTCAGGTCCAGATTCCCCGCGCTTAGTGAACGTGAGTCTATATGACCCGCCAGGGCCATCCGCGTCGGGCACACGAGGGTGTGGTCCCGTGTTATTGTGACCCACACCGACAGCTCGGCCTCTCCGAGCTGTGTTGAATTTTGGAACCCTATTCGGCTCTGGCGGCTCATCCTCACCCTCACGAGCACATTTGGAGGGAGCCGATGTCCTTTTGTCTATGGACTTTTGTCTATGTGATTTGTGAGCCTCGTCTAATCTCCTCGTCGGAGCTATCCACGTCAAACTGGGCCACTTCACTCGCCGGGCGAGGCGACTTTGGTCGGCGAATGAAGCAACCGTGCTTGTCCCGCGGTTGCCGAGCACTTCCCTTCACAGGAACCGTCTCCACGTCAGAAGCAGAATCAAGTCCGTTATTCGCGCTTTGGTTCGTCGGTTGAGGGTCGAGGCCCTCGGAAACATTAACATCGTCCTTCTCGGACACCACATCACGATTTTTATTAAGGCAATCCATATGATTCCCACGAGTGTGGGGGAAGTATTCAGTCCACTCAAGCAAAGACCCCTGTACCTGGGTAACCCTAACACATCCTGGGAGGACGGGAGGTATCCCAGGGATGACCTAATAGGTAGGTGAAATGCCCAGCCTACCAACCCACCGAAGCAGGCGTGACGTCGTCGCGCGAGGCCCCATAAAGGGGCGCTCCAACAACGTCACCTTTGGGCGTTTTTTATTGTGGTTGAGTCCACTCGGGCCGGCCAATTAAGGCAAGCCCCCTTGGTCCCAGGCGGCGGAGCCTACCTACAGATCCGCCGCGGGGGCTGGGAAAGCATCCTCTGAACTTCACAGTTGAGGGGATGTTGTCCTGGCCCCCATCCATGGCTCCTGGGTAGCGGACACGGGGAAGTTCGTTGCCCAGCTTGCAGCATGGAGGGGCCCAAGATGGAAGGCTCGTCTGGTATTCGACGAGCCTCACATTTAGAGTCGGGGGATCGTTGTGTCTCTCCTCTCGGAGAGGGCTGCGCTGGGCGCGGCCAGCTTCTGGTGGAGGCGCGGACGAGCGAGAGCGTACCCGTGCCTCCACCTGCAGCGGAGAGGAGGTACACTCCGGGGGTTTGGTGCGGTCGGGCTGCTCCCCTTCAGGGTTCAGCCCAATCCCACATAACCCTGGCTCTGCCCCCATAGGGCCGGGGTATCTGTAAGCAGATTCACTCGGGTAATAAAAAAACTCGTATAACGAGTCAACTCGAGTTACTTTTTTATGAACTCGAGCTAACTCAGTTGATCTGCCCCGCCCGCCGCCGAAGCGAATACTTCATTCATATAGCGCATCGGTGACCTTCAGACTTAGAGGATGGAAAAAAAATAAAAGAAATAGTCTAAGGGTCGTATTCCAGAACTCTACTCAATACTCAAGTCAGGACTTAAGTATTGCAGTAAGCACTGAAAATCATACTCAAGTCCTCGCCATTAGTGTCGTATTTCCAGTGCTTGAAATCATACAGAGCATTGAGCAGAGTTCTGAAATACGACCTTAAGCCTTTAGAGCACGCTCGAGTCGCGAGCGATGGGCGAGTCGAGTTGTTTAACTCGAGTTACTGCCACAACGAGTCAACTCGAGCTAGACTTTGTGAACTCGAGCTAGCTCGGTCGGTTCGGTGACCTTGGGTCACGCTTGGTGAATAGTCGGTTCGAGTTCTACTAGCGACTCGCAGTTGCTCTGTCAAACACCGAGTAGAGTTAACTCGAGTTAGCAGTCAAGTCAACTCGAATAACTCGAGTTGAAACAAATACGACTCGCCCCTTCACTAGTTACGTTATCAATATTTTTTTTTTTTTAATTATTGCTGGCCATGGAAAGAAAGTCCTTCAGCCGAAAACATAAACGTTTAATCTTAGAATAATAACGCATAGAATGATAGTTTCATATCAAACGAACT
>NW_020655955.1:0-2214 GCF_003589595.1 Hyposmocoma kahamanoa
TGACGAGCGCAGTGCCAGTGCCCTTCAGATCTTTGCGATTTAAAGCTCTGAGTGGCACTGCAACTGTTATGGGCATGCGTGTAGTTTACCATCAAGCGCACGAATTGTTTGTCCTATCAAATATAAAAAAACACGAGAAAGAATTAATGCGCGCCGCGGACTCACTGTAGTGAAATGATACAAATGCGCGCAAACAACGCGTTGCAAGCAAAAAGCTTATATACTCCACTAGATTTTACACACAGAAATTCATGTAATTGCTTCATTTCAAAAAACTAATTGAAATTAGGAAATGAAACTATTTTTCCGGATTTAAATCGCGTATATTTGTTTTTTCAAACAAATCGACGTTTCGGGCCCTTTACAGGTCCCATGGTCACGGTTGACTGAGGTGGTACAGTCTGCAACCAGTTATGTCTAATATTGATGCAAACCACCCTATTTTTTCACTATAGTTACAAAACTTATTAATTAAATACCTTATTTTTAATTTTACAAAGAAAACATTCCAATTTACGCTACATTCGCTCGCAGACTGTAGACTTACTTACGCGACGTAAACATGTTAATTGAAATTAACAAACAGAACTCTTTTATCAAAGAACGCGATACATACGCGCGACAACAGCGATCTGCGACGCGTATACGCGCGACTATAGCGCGTCTGCGGCGCGTAAAAAACACGCCATGTGCATAGGCTCTAAGGGTCGTATTCCAGAACTCTACTCAATGCTCAAGTCAGGATCTGAGTATGATTTCAAGCACTGGAAAAACGACCCTAATGGCAGGGACTTGAGTATGATTTCGAGTGCTTTAAACCATACTCAAATTCTGACTTGAGTATTGAGTAGAGTTCTAGAATACGACTCTAAAACTGAATGTATTAATGAGATATTTTTTTTGTAAAATAGGTAACTCACTAGTTTTGATTGATTATTAATTCAAAAATCGAACACAGAAAAATCTTTTCGAATAGATATGGAACTTGAGCGGCGCAGAATGCTGATGCCCAGTACAATATATCTTTAACAAAAACACGTAGGAGAATTTTGACAACTCCATAAACGATTGACCCGTAGCTCTGTTGGTAAGAACAATGCTACGGTGTAGTACGGTCGTGGGTTCAAGCGTCCCATCGTGTCGAAAAAGTTTTTCTATGTGTTCGATCTTTATGTTAATAATAATAATAATACTGGAACTAAATAAGATATAACTGCCTCCGTGGCCGAACGGATACCATGCCGCAAAAGTCCTAGGTTCTATTCCCGGGAAATATTTGTTTGGCCTACACTGAGTTTGGGTGTAATTTGTGGTTGTCTATATGTGTGTCCATGGCACCCGCGACACAGGGTTACCCTAGTAAATAAAATAAAATAAAAATATTTTATTTCAGATTATTGCAATTCATATTTCACATTTCAAATTATATTATTATTATATTACTTATATTGTTTATTTCATTTGTATAATTAAAACTTGATGAAAACTAAAAAATTGAAAATTAAAAATTTAATTTACAGATGGTTAGTAACAAAATTACTTATGATCTAAGTGTTAGTAATGACATGCAAGTGACAAGCACAGTTTATATACGGACAGTCGAACCTGTCCGCTATCATGCGTGGGATGATGTTGGAGCTGGCCCGCACCCTGCTCACCAGTGCCGATGCACATTTGCGCATGATCGTGTAGAAGCAATCGACTTGCGCCGCTGCGAACATGCCCGAGGCACTACAGTACCGGGGCAGCCCCATCAACACCCTAAACGCATTATTGTATTGGACACGGAGGGCCCCATACGACTTTTAAGAGTCTCACACAGGCTACACTTGTAGAAAGATGCACAGAAAGCCTTGAAAAGTGTAAGTATAACTGCAGGAGAACTACGAGCAAACCTGCGGGCGATCATGTTAGCTCTGACCGATAAAGCCCTCCGCTCCCTCTCTATGTCAGCATTATCTTTGAGATCGCTAGTGACCAGATGACCGACATATTTAAACTGCTCGACTCTATCAAGACGATCACCGTTTAATGGAACGTCCAACAAGATTTTATGGCTGACCATGTACTGAGTGCTAGTGCAGGGCTATGTTGAGTGTGTGCGTTAAAAATAAACAACCACTTTTAAATTTAGAATTTAAATATTAAACAAACTTAAAAAGACTATAGTCAAAGTCAAAGTCAAAGATTATTTATTCCATAGGTAAAATAAAT
>NW_020655955.1:2224-10268 GCF_003589595.1 Hyposmocoma kahamanoa
ACCCGAGAGCCTAGACGGTACACAGAACGAATCGCTCGTTTTTGCAATACAAATATGGTTTGAATATCTGCCGCTTTACCCCACATGAGAATCCCGTAGGACATTATACTATGGAAGTAACTAAAGTAAACTAGTCTAGCAGTACTAACATCGGTAAGCTCACGTATTCTGCGGACTGCGTATGCAGCGGAGCTTAATCTGCTGGCCAGGGACGATATATGTGGAAACCACTGAAGTTTACTATCTAAGGTCACTCCCAAGAAGACTGCTTTATAAACAAAGTCTAACTTTTCTCCGTCTATTTCTATGCTTGGACTAGTCGATTTTACGTTAGGTAATTCAAATTTAACACATTTTGTCTTCTTGGCATATAATATATATATATATATATTATATACAAAAGAGATTTCAAGCGCCTGCTGCAATTCGCTCCACCTTTATTTTTTGAAGTCGTTGAATAAACCTAAGCGTACAAGTTGTAGTAAAAACTAAAACCAATTTCCTCCTTATTTACCCCTTAAAAGGACCTTTCCACACTTCATGTCAATTTACGCGCAGTAACTACCTTAACGGAAATAAAAAAACAGCAGCCATAGTACTTATAAGGCAGAATTAACACTTAACTTGGCATTCTGCTACTACTAGTGAATTTCCTGCCAGTTTGGGACTGAGTAATTGATGAACGAAAAACGCAATGAATCTATCGTACAATCGCTAGCATATAATATCGATGGAATTTAGAATAACGGTTTAAAAATCACTTCATTCATTATAGTATGTTCCAATCCATTGTGAACAAAAAGTAAACAAAACTGGTTAAAATTCAATCAATAATTCGAATAAGTAACACTTTTTTAGTAGATTTCGACTTGACAACTCATCACTTTTTCCAACAATATTCATTTGAATAACATCGTAAAATCGTATTTCAAAAATGGTAGTCCCAAAGTGAGGTCATTTTTCAACTATACAACTATGACTTGTCTATGGTTGCGGTGCTGTACGAAAAAAACATTCTGTTCATTCAATTAAGGTTTTTGTAATCGATTAGTAAAACGAATATTTCAATTGCAATCGAACGCAATTGCAATGTCTCTAGGCGTAAGAATTTGATATAAAATTAAGATTTCGGAAATTTTAAATATGCTTATATAGGTTATGTAAGGAAAACCGCTAGTATAACTCAATTTAATAAATCGATTCATTCAATTAATCGATTTGTAGTTGGCATTACAATTGGCCATCACTATACCGTCTATGGTCGGGTCAGTGACTTGTTTGTTTACTTTTTGTTTAAAATGGATTGAAACGAAATATAGAAAGATTTTGATGCAGTAGAGCCCCTTGTTCGTCCAGGGATGTATTGCCACAATACATACATACACGATCTTTTTGCTGTCACAGTACACTCTACACCCCGACGCAAAATAACACTCCAGACCATGACCCAGACTATATTATAGCCTTTTTCTTTCTCATTACGATTGTAAGCACCTATTAAATAAGCTTGTTTGTAATGTACTGTGATTGAGCAAATAAACAAGTTGTCTATCTGTATCTATTACCAAGCAGTAATGTGAGTATTACTACCTTCGGGTTTTGAAGGGTTAAGGGTGCTGGTGAAATTACAGACACATGGGACTGCTACATACCAACTGGTCACCTTGTGTTCAATTGGCACGTGCCAAGAGGCTTATAGGTGACTCGGAATTAGCAGAGGCGTAGCTGCAGAGCCTTGAACACCGCCGTAAAGTCACCTGCTTATCGGTATTTTACAGGATATCACGGAGTGTGTGATGGAATTACATGACTTAATTCCGCCTTCCCTTCCATCATCGGGGGACTAGACGTAAGCTTGAGTTCCACCTCCATGTTGTGGATTACGCTTCCACATTTATATGGCGAACGGCCATGGCGTGGAATTCCCTGCCTGCAGATTTGTTCCCTGAATGTTATAACATGGACGAGATGGAGAGTCAGAACGGCGGGTGTACCTTAACGGATCCTGACGAGTTTGGCATCAAAAAAATGTACCTAATTTGTAGTATTTAGTAGCTCTGTTTAAAAAATTTGTACCTCCATCAGAACGAAGTTATAGCAATATCAAAGGTACACCCGCCGTATTGACTGTCAATATTTTTTTCTCCCAATAGCTTACAAATACTACAATGGCAATTTGTACAGATATACATTTAAACAATGCTAAAATAGGAGACTGGTGTCCAAGCTAGGTAAAAAAAAACTTGTGTTATGGATGGACCAGGCCTCCACCATACGGACATGACTGTGACATAATACACTGATAAGTTTAGGCAGCTATTATGGCGGGTGTACCTCGGATTACCAGCATTTATTTAATAACTATAAAAACTTTTTATTCCAAGAATTTGTACCTTAATAGTACTCTGAACTAAAATAAACTCCAGCTCGAACTGCTGGTTAGTTTATGAGAAATAAGACAAAAAATGTTGCCGCGTGCATCTTAACGAATCTTGACGTATTTGGTACCAAAAAAATGTACCAAAATTGTACTATTTAGTACTTATTCTTAAAAAAATTGTACCTCTATCATAATGAAGTTACAACGAAATCAATATTGTAAATATTTTCGTAATAAATTTCCGCCATTTATACGGGTAGGCAAAGGTTCCCACCATATAGCCTCTTCATATGTCAGTATCTTTCCATGTTTTGATTGAAAAAGTTACAAGCACGTGTACTTAATATAGTTTATTCCATATGTCCTGAAGGTTGATTTAGTTTATTCCATATGTCCTGAGTGTTGATGTCATTTAATTTTATAGGACAGGGTAAGCATTCTCATGCTATAAACATTCTCACTAGAATACGTATTTCAATATGTTATTATATTAATAATAAATTAAGCTAGGGAGGGGCGGAGAGTGACCATAATAGTTAGTTTTTTATTCTCTTTTTGGTAAAGGTTTAAGTGTGCATGCTCAATCGTCGACCTCACCGTCACTTTCTATCAGGTGAGATGGAGGTCAAATGCCCACTTACGTTTGTATAAAAAAAATTGTCAACTTATGTCTATCCTCAGGATGATATATTCCTTAGACTATTCGCATTTTATATCCTTTCGCATTGATAGACAGGCGTAGTGGCAGTATCCTTCAGATCTTTGCATGTCGCTTACTGCCAGGCCTATGACTTGTTCGTCCAACTGGCCGAACAAGTCATACATACTTCATTAGACATACTTAATATCATAAAAAAGATGACTTCAAATTCAAATAATCTTAATTTCAAAGGTTACATCTGAAATGGTCATGCTGATTAAACTCTACTGCTCATTCGTACGGCAGATTCACCTGAAAAGAATGAAGAAGAAACTGTACGAGTTGTTCTATAAAAACTAACATTTATACATATATTTATTTAAAACATACGTAAATCGAGTTAACGTTAAAAAAATCAGCCCCCGTAGTAAGGCGACGCATGTTAGTCGCGACGCGCGCGATAAAATTTGAATAAGCGCGCGCTATTGGCTGTCCCAATCAGACAATTTTGTCGCGCGTGGCGCGACTATAATGCGTAGCCATGCTACGGGAGCTGACTAACCTGCTTTGAAAGTTATATAATTTTGACGTATTGTATATTTTTAAGTTTGGCCGACTGTTATATCGTGTGTAGCTCGTGTTTTATCTGCGACTTATGTTTATCAACCACGCAAGCGAAGCCGCGGGCAAGGCATATCTGCCTAGCAGTATTTTCAATCTAGTTACGCCATAACAACAGATATAAATAGTGATGTAGCTATGAAGTCTAACATACTACACATAGCTTGTAATACGTATGTACAGTCACTTAGAGAAATAGGTAGTTTTTTTTAATGGCACAAAATTTTGTGCTGTAGACAAAGTATGCAAAGAGGTTTGGAAATGTACGAGAGAAAACCCAAAAGGGGAAATGTTTATAATATATATATATAAATCTATTTAAATTATCTATTTAAATATTTCAATTTACTTTGTTACTTTCCCAAAATATAGTCACTATTTTGGGGTGTACGAAATGTACATGCAGACTGTACGTAAACACAAGTCAAAAACACATTTTCGAACCGGGTTACGAGATAATAAATATCACAAACTGCTTCTGTATTTCTGCCTAGGCGAAAATCTATTGCCACAATAGATCTAGATCTTAATTGTTTTGCTAACTGCGACTATAAAGTAGGCTTTTTGTAGGGCCATAAATTATGCGATAGCATAAGAGATATCTGGAGCGTCAGCGTTAAGAATAATTTGTTAAGATACTGTAGTAGATTGTTACCTAAATTGTTTTTGCTATAGTGCAGTTATATAGGGTGGTATATAATTAGTACAGATACGCAATCTCATACAAAAAAATGTCGCACTTATTTATTCGGACGCTTATTTTGATTCTTAACGCTGATCAATAGACAGTACCAAGTGAACCCGCGATGCGATTGTTATAATATTCAAAAAGGCAAATAGATGAAAGTAGTAGAGTCCATGTGAAATAGTTCGTCCAGGGAAGTACTGCCACCTCACCTATTTCTGTCGCCAAGCAGTAATGTCAGTATTACTGTTTTCCGGTTTTGAAAGGTAAAGGTGCTAGTGAAATTACAGGCACTTATTAACTTATATTGGGGTTAAAGTATGAAATTGCCGTTTTATTGCAATAGGTTCTTTGAATTTTCATAGAATCTTCATGGTTTGAGGTTTTCGAATGAAACTTTTTTCAAATGGTTTCTGTGATTTTTTTTTTTAAATTTGAAACATTTGAATATCGACTTTCAATTGTTTTTGTTATTCAATTTAGACAAGAAAGATGGATACTGCGAAAATTCGAGTGATTTTTGAATACGAGTTCCGACGCGGAACTAACGCGGCAGAAACAGCCCGCAATATCAATGCTGCGTTTGGAGAGGGGTCTACTAATGAACGCACCGTGCGATTTTGGTTTAAACGCTTTCGTGATGGAAATTTCGACTTAAAGAACGAGGCACGAGGAAGACCGCCCACACAGGTGAATAACGATGAATTAAGAGAGATAGTGGAAGCCGATCCTAGTCAAACTACCCAGGAATTAGCGGCATGGTTTAACGTTACCTTACCCACAATATTGACTCACTTGCGTCAAATCAATAAAATAAAAAAATACGAAAAATGGGTGCCTCATGATTTGACTGATCTGCAGCAAGAAACGCGTGTTGAAACTTGTGTTGCCTTGTTGAACCGGTACAGAAATGAAGGAATATTGGATCGAATTGTAACATGTGATGAAAAGTGGATTCTTTATGATAACCGGAAAAGAAAAATGCAATGGCTGACCCCAGGTCAAATGCCACAACAGCGTCCTAAAGCAAAACTTACCAATAAAAAGGTAATGGTAACTGTTTGGTGGTCTCAGCATGGTGTTATTCACTATAGTTTTCTCCGATCTGGTCAAGCAATAACGGCAGATGTCTATTGTGCCGAACTCCGAACCATGTTGACAAAACTCGCAGTAAAACAGCCCCGACTCATGAATCGATCTTCACCATTATTGCTCCACGATAACGCGAGACCTCACACAGCACGAGAAACCATTTTGACCCTTCAGGAACTGCAGTTAGAAACCATTCGTCATCCTCCGTATTCACCAGACCTTGCTCCAACGGACTACCATTTTTTTCGTGATTTGGACAATTATCTACGTGACAAGAAGTTTTCTTCCCAGGAGGCAGTACAAAATGCTTTCACACAGTTTGTGCAGTCTAGATCGTCGGAGTTCTATCGCAAAGGCATTAATAACCTTCCCATTAGATGGCAGCAATGTATAGATAATAATGGCAACTATTTTGATTAAATAAATTTGTTAAAAATTTAAAAAATAAACAATTTAGATTTTCAGTACAAATCGGCAATTTCATACTTTAACCCCTATTATTTCAGAGTGACGAGTGCAGTGGCAGTGACCCTCGGATCTTTGCGATTTATAACTCTGAGTGGCACTGCAACTGTTATGGACAGGCGTGTAGCCGTGTAGCTTACTATCAACACGACTTGTTTGTCCCGTCACTTGACATTATAAAAAAATACATATAATAATAACATAATAAATTCACAAAGAAGCTGAATCTGTAATTTTAATATTTTAAAGTAAAAATATAAAATATTGCTTAGTTTTCTTTAAATAGTAGTAGTCTTTAAATAATATTTTAATATTTAATATTTTATTCTAGTTACCTGGGCCTTTAAGAGGTTCAAAATTTCAATATTATTAAATTTAATCTCACTGTGGGGTGCACTAAACTACCAATAAATACCAATCCTGTCTTTAGGCCGCCCTAGGCCCCAGGCTATGTAGTCAGTACCAGCCGCCCCTTTCTCAACGCTCATCATATACTGGTAGACTACATAATGAATTATACTTTATTGCCAACTTTTATCTAAATCGATTTAGGAATTTAGTTAACTATAATAGCTGCACTATGTCTGTTGGTGGAAAACGCATGAAAATCCGTTCAGTAGTTTTTGAGTTTATCGCGATCAGATAGACAGACAGACGCGGTAGCGATAATTTATCTGCCGCCCTCTAACTAAAACGTGTGGCAAAATATTTTTTTGAGATATCATAAAAAACCATAACCCAGTTTTAGAATACTGAAATTGTTTAATGCTATTTCAGCTATGCATTGTCAGGATAAGGTCCGATAAATCGAACACGTTAACTAATTAACTGTTTTTAAAAGACAATTTTGTGCTCTATTTTTTGCTATGTAAAACGGTTATTTGACCATTTGTCACGTAGCCGCGTTTTAGTTAATTGACGGCAGATATAGTGATTATACATTGCATTATATATATGTAAAATATCTATATTTAATACATAAAATGTACGAAAGTGATTTAGGAAGATTATTATTACACGATTGAGTTATTTTTTGTTATCAACACTGAGTTTTTTGCCACGATTGGCCGCCCCTAATATCTGGCCGCCCTAGGTCTACTACGCCTTATGGCAAATCCGCCACTGCTTGTTACAAAAATCGGTGAGTACTTTATACCGATCGCCAAATCCTTCCACCACGATGGCTAGCATTATAGTGTATGCCATCAACACGATAAGAAGAACACGAGTTTTAGCCGTCGTTTGTGTTCATGCATCATTATTAAGCATAATAGCTATTCAACTGGTATCATCTTCCCCTTCTTCAATAAATGTGAAAACTAAATCTTCAGCCTCTGTTGGTGCTAAAGTAGTATCCAGTAGAGTCGAATTTTCGTTAACAGTGGTTAGTGGCCTTAGCGATCCATGGACTGCTTTAGTAATTTCATCGTCATATGATATTTACTCTTGGCTCTTCAATAGTAACTACAGTATGTATAACACAATATAATGTATAGTACAGGAATAAAAAAAACACCCAACCATAGGCTGAAAAACAAAGATTTCAAAGTACACAGATATCGTTGATGAAAAAGATTTTTATCGAAAATTCAAAGGAACTGGGATAACCGCTCACGCGATGCGCTCCTTCTACCGCAAAATGGCGGCTATTTGGTTTCGCAAATTAGAAAAGCGTTCAGTTTAAATACAAGTTTTTATTCTATTCAAAATTATTATTCTCCATTGCTAAATAAATACCCTCCGTACTACCAACAAAAACATCTCAAATAAAATGCAGTAATACACCGCAAATCCTGCACTTAAAAAGCACTAATGAAATTTTTGGTGTACTTGGATAAATATGATAATATTCCATTTGAGTGGTTCTAACGTTTACCATGAAATTACTTCTTAAAGTATGGTTTATAAACATTTATATTCAGAGAAACTTAAAAAACGCTACTTACGGTATGTTTTCAATAAATAAACACCAAAATCACCAGACAATAAACGCCAAACAATAACACACACGATTGTCATGACGTATTTTTGAAATTTTTATTTTTTTTTAAATGACAGACCCAGTCATTAAAAACTTTATGGTTTGCTAGAGTAGTTACCGAAATAGCAATTAATATTAGTTCTTTTACCTGTTATAACTTCGATATCCGATAAATCGGTA
>NW_020655955.1:10368-22401 GCF_003589595.1 Hyposmocoma kahamanoa
ACACAGATATCGTTGATGAAAAAGATTTTTATCGAAAATTCAAAGGAGCTGGGATAATAATATATATATATAGTGCTTTTGCAGTTTGCACAGACTAACGAACGGTGAGTTGAAGGCGTGGTGAGATGAGAACGTTGTGAGCTGAGAATATCGTTGCCTTGCTTTCTCAAACTCGTATCTTAAAGCACAAAGTTACTGAAATACAAGAAAACGGATTGTATATACAAATTTTGCAGACTAATTTTACATCACATTACCTTCATATTCACACACTGGCTTTGACCTATTCCTAAAGTAATGTATCGAAATTAACACCCTTGATAATAGATTTAAAATAAATATAAAGTTTTGTCATCTCCTGAATAACCACTCTTTATAAGATACGAGTTTGAGAATGTAAGGCGTTGATATGGTGAATTGAGAATTTGATAACCTGCTCACAAAGGATCTAGTGCACCCTGTCAGCATCTTGCCGCGGCAAACCCAATTTTGTGCGTATAACTGATTCCTAGTTTTAGTACCTGGTATTTATTAGTTCCTGGTATGCTTTTATTGTAGTTGTGCAAAGTGCCAATAAGTTAGTTTATACTCCGGTGTTTGGAAAACGCTCCAAACACATTAACATTAGGTATCATTGCGTCAGAGAACTGGCAGAGGCAGGCTCGATTTGTATAAACTATCTGGAAACCAGTAGGCAGGGCCAAACACTTATTCTGTGTAGAACATCTAAGATGAAGTGGGAGTGTTGTTTTTAAAAAGTAAAAACTCGCGGTATAATCCTATATATTCACCATCGAATACATAAGCAGAAATAGAGACGAAATAAGGGCCATATATTCCTGGTAACACATTAGCGATACAGCTCTTATAAATATGAACTCCCGTTTGCACTGAAATATAGGCAGGCCAACTACTGACCTGTGCGTACTTCTCCGTATATTCCAAAAAATATTCTGTATTTATTGTAATAAAGATAATATCTAACAATGCCGTACTGTTCTATTCGGTAATGTGGGAAAAACAGCAAAACATCTAATTACAAAACAAATGGAATCACATTTCATCGGAAATTAAATATTAATATGTAATTTTGCAATTTTCGTCCATTATAGCAAAGCTCAAGTTGACTGGTCGATTGGAAGTGAAACAGTTGACGACACCCGTTGCCGACACCCGTCAATTGTTTCGAATTCGGGCTGGCCAATCAGAGCGCAGTTGTCACAGTAATAATAATAATATGGCAGAATAGTTTTCAAACAAATTAAATGACATTTCGTCTCTATTATTATATACTCAATGATTCCAAAAGTAGTTTTATGTTTTACCCGTCTTTATTATTATTATTTAAAAAAAAGTATAACTAGTCCAGTTAATCCAGGCTATTATTGTTGTTGGCAGATAATATAGACTGATAAGTAAATAACAAACAAGCATACGTACCAATCATTCATTTATGTTACGTATTAAGAAATCTTTCAAGTTTTATTTATAAAATTAAATGTAAAAGATAATTCGTTGTTTTTAAGCAAACACATAAACAATATAATTTTTTTTTTATTTTTTTTATTAAGGCTTTGGCAAAGCCATCAGCCTAAACATGAAGTTTAAATGTTTCTGTAAATATGGCCGCCACAAAGAGGATAGGCAATTTGAAGCGGCGTGCTGGATTGACACGGGATTCCTTAAAACGGGCCGATACGGGTATTTTAGTTCGAGATTCGTATAATTTCGCGTTTTAATCTTCGATTAAGGCACAATAGCACTATCCTATTCCACTTTAAACTAGATTTCACAAAATAATTGAAAGTCAAAATAAAAACGACACTTTTCCCTCCAAAAGGTCCAGAGCGAATCCATAAACAATATAATAATTTAAAGCGTATAACGTAAAGCCTTTTTTTTCTTATTTTTTGGCACTATGGCGTCCAGCCTTTTGGCCATATGCTATTTCGATTGGGTTGCAAATTTTCGATAATTCTTCCAAATAAATTTTTCCTTCCTTCTTCGGACTTCAGGATATCATTGTCATCGCAGTTGTTGTTGTGGAACTTCGATGTGGGTTTTTTATATTGATAGGAAGAAAAGAAAAAAGAAAGAAAATATAAATTTCTAAATTAAATGTTCAAAGAAATTCCGGTACATTTAGGCTCCACGTACATTGGCACGTACACGCGAATTTATGAAACCCTAGGGTAATGATCTTTGTCAATTGTGTAATGTACAAACTCTTAGAGGATGGAACAAACTAGATACGATCCAAAAGACAGGTCGTACTTCTTCCGGAGAATCCTTAGACTATCTCGTATCTATGCCCTAGCCAAATTCGATAAAATGGATTAGAGGCTAGAAATGGAATTAAAAAAGCTAGGCTGCACGGTCTATGGACCATTGCGTTTCCGCAAGGAAAAAGAAAGACACAACAACAAAAGAAATTTGTATCATCTTATTCTGCATTGTCCTTCAACGTGCAAAGGTTATTGCTAGTAGATGACTTAATGAAGACTTATGAAGAGGAAGACATTCCCCGCCTCCTGCTATCTCTTCTAGAAAACGTAAAAAGTTATGAAGTTGTTTATAGTTACATCATTTCCATTTTTGGTGTCATATGAACACGGAAACGTAATTAAAAAGTAAAACCAAAGAAAATAAAAAGAAAATAAAGAAAAATAAAGAATAGCCTGTATTGCCATACAGCCTATTCTTCATTTGTTTTCTTCATAATGCCTTTGCCATAGCCGTTACAACTGTACATAAAAAATAATAAGTTAGAGAATGTGTTTTTAATAGTAATTGCGATTAGTAGCAGTAGACCTCCTTATGAAAGAGTTCATCAAGGGTAGTACTGCCACCTTAGCTATTTCTGCCGCCAAGTAGTAACGTTAGCATTTCTTTATTCCTATTTTAAAGGGTAAGTATTGGTGAAATTACAGGCACACGGGCCTTGTCAACTTATGTCTCAGGGTGACGAGCGCATTGGCAGTGCCCCTCAGATCTTTGCGATTTGAAGCTCTGCGTGGCACTTCAACTGTTATGGACAGGCGTGTAAATACCCATCAGGCGTCACTTGATAGTATAAAAAAATGTTTGATAACAAAACGTTGGTAGGCAACCAATCAGCCCTTCTTGACATAACTAAGGCAGTTGCATTTCGGTAACGTTCCAGATAACTGCCTGCGTGGCCGAACGGTTACCATGGCGGACTGCCACGCAGAGGTCCCGGGTTCGATTCCCGTGCAGGAGAAATATTTCTTTCATTCATTTATTTCTCTCGTGAGTTTGGGTGTAATTTGTGGTTGTCTATGTGTGTGTGTCCATGACACCCGCGATACTGGGTTTCCCTAGCGCGGGGCTGTGAGTGTGTGTGTGTGTGTGTGTGTGTGTGTGTGTGTGTATGTGTATTACAGGGGGCCGTGGATCTTGTTTCGCGGATCCCAAATATGTTTCTTAATAACTCAATTTCGCTAAAATGTCGATTACGTTAATTATGATAGCAGGGGGCCACAATGATGGCAGGTGAAAAGAACATTTTTTGTCGAAGTTCATTTATTTAGGCTTAAATAATTATACAACAAAATAATTCATAGGTATTTACGATGGAAGAACAACGTACTCAGCCAGAAAAATAGTTACAGACATAATATTAATACTATATAATGATAATAAACTAGCATTTCTTGAAAGTCGTCTTCAAAAAATGACATATTCATTTAAGGGGCAATGTATACGCTTCTACAACAATATTCCGGTTGATGTACATTTGCCGTTCACGAGGTTTAAAACTATAATGAAACAAAAACTTTATTCTAAAGGTTATCATACAACTACTGCGTACTTGGATGACAAAAATCCGTGGTAGTAACCCGTTTAGCTCATGGAGATAGTCTCGATCTATGATGTTTCAAAACAAAATTGTTAGCAGTATATTAGGTCAAACTCAATTTCAGAACACATTCAAATTCAATATATGTCTACCCTCAATGTACGAACCATGTGCCAGATTCATGTGCCATTAGTAAATGTGAAACGGCCTCTGCGACACAAGCCTGAGCTTAGTGCCGCAAGTAAAATAGCGAGATAACTAATGAATAATTACGTAATTGGCTACTTTACTATGGAATTTCAATAATCTATATTATTTATTACTATGTTCAAACAATAAACGATTATTATTATTATTATTATTATTTAAAAAAATATATATTGTAAATGTTGAACGCGTACAATGTCATTTACAAAGAGAAATAAAAAAGAAATTAGGTAGTGAATCCGGTTTGATTTCACCCACTTTCCATTAACCGATTTCAATATAAAACTTAACAAATAGTATATATAATTTCACAAAGTTTTCAAGATCAATTTTTTTATATAAAATAGTTATTTATTTATTAAGTAGCAACACGGTTGGTCTCCTTCCAGTTATCTATCTCAAATTGCCGAATCTCAAAACAAAACCATAAGCCCTTAATTAAGTTGATTAAAGTAACAAATAAGCAAAACTAACGAGATCGTTACTTAGCAAACAGTCGAAATAATAACCTAAGTTAAAGCTAAGTTATCAACTTATTGTGCTTTAAAAGGATAACAATAGTCAGACATAATTAAGCTATCTCTAAGTTAGCTCTGACCGATAATAAGTTTTAAGACTTAATATGTATTTCTAAGACAGTAATCGCGGTTAGGCATTTTATTCATGATCACCATTGACTTGCACAACATTATCGTGCAACCGTAGTTTTTTATGCTTCGTAGACCAATTAACGTCGGTCCCATCTATCATATCGTTCATTGACTTACAAATAAATGGACGACGGGTCTAATACAAAAACCACGAAAAAAATGTCCCAAGTCAACCTATTTAAACGTAGTGACACGTAAAGAAATATGAAAAAGCTAAAACGTTGAATTTAAATTGTAATGTCATCGCAGTACTATCTAATTTTGCTTGCTTCGCTGTCAGTCGAACAAACGAAGACTAAAGCGTGAATGACGCTCTGTATACGATTTAACGCCCTATAAGTTAGGACACTTTTTAGCGCGGACACGACGTCCATACAATTGCAAGTCAATGGTGATCACTATTAAATTATTCTTTTTAACACCAGACACAACAAGGGGGGAATTATAAGTACCTACGTAAAAGCGTATAATTTTAAAATAAAACAATTACAGTCCTATGACACACATTAAATTGTAATCCGGTATGTACTTAATTCCATAAAACCTACGGGTACTTAGAACATACCGGATTACAATTACAATTATTTAATTTTATCTCTAGTTGCTTTTTAACCGACTTCAAAAAAGGAGGATGTTCTCAATTCGACCGCATGTTTTTTTTTGTATGTATATTACGCGATAACCGATTTTTATAACTCTTTTTTTAATTGGAAAGAGGGTTTTTTCAGAATTGGTCCCAGTTAAATTTGAAGAAAATATTCCACCTCTAAGGGGGGCAAACTAGGGGATGAATCCGGTTTCGCGCACTTTCCGGTAACCAATATCAATAAAACTTGGCAAACAGATGTAATTGCACGTACTTTTGGGGCCGGTTTTTTTAGTACTCTGTATTGAGATTATCTTTTGACGTTTGTGCTTGTCATTGGTTCTAATTTTTATCATTCATCCGCGCCTCTGTCGACGCCGAATGACGGCAAGTTATCATGGTACGCCACCATTATATTTGCGGCCGGCCCGCACGTAAATGTGAAGCAGCAGTATGAACGGCAAGCTCTTGGACATTTGGATCTGAAAGTTCGGTGTGCCGTGCTAGGTCGGGAGAGAGAGTTTCCTTTTCCTTGCGAGCTCACCTACCCCGCAGCTCTCCACGAGCTATTGAAGGCCAAATTTTTCATATATAGCGTCATCAGTCATAAAAATGTACATTTATTCTACTCATCACTTGGCCCATCAATTTGAAATTAGGTATACTATGGAAAACCGACAGCATTACAATAATATGGTTACTTTGATCTGATGCTGCAGCCAGGATGGTCCGTAGACTACACAACTTTTCAACGACTTACATTAGGACGACGAGTTGTGAGCTTACAGATTTTTTAATTTATATTTTTTATTTAACACACATTTCAATATACATTATTAAATACGCACAGTACTGTAAAAACCATAACTGGTTTGACTGAATACTGTTGAATTCGCGCACGAACTTGCGCACGCACTCGCGCACGAACTCGCGCACGAACACACACACACACACATACATTGTAATACGATTATTTTATATGATGTTACGTTCTCAATACACCTAGAGGTAGTGAAGCTGTTGATCTGTAAGACAGGTCCCCAACCTAGTACAGACTCCAGCTCTCACTAAGAACCTTATTAATATTATATGAGTTATATAACCACTATTACAGACCTTTCTAAGAGAAATAGTTTTTTTGCATATGTATTTGAATTCATCTCCACCCACATAAATAGTTACTACAAACTAAAAAACTAAACCACACCTAGCAATCAATCTGAAACAATAAATGCGTGTTTCATAAAAAAGTTGAATCAATTAATTTCTTTCAAAAAACGATCGTTTTGGAGCAGAAAACAAATATCGTATTCGTATCATACCGTGCAGATGGTTTATTGATTTTTATTTCGAGTTTTATGTTAAGTAATAAGGTTGGTTTTGGTAATGCATTTAGACGTTTCAGAAAACGCTCTTATAACTATGGCGCAGACTATACAAGGCACCAAAGAGTCCCTTTCACTGGGAATCTGAATAATTAGCGCGATAGCCAATTTAGCACATGAACTACATCTGTTAAAGAGAAAGTGGAAGGTATTGTAAAGTGGAATATAAATACAGACTATCCCATTGACAAGGACAGGAGGGAGATTTCCAGCTGGTCACTTTCAACTTGAGGTTTCATCGCAATGTGTTTCTTTAACCCAAGGTAGTGGCACTAAACATTCACCAATATAAGTAGCTTGAAAACTAAGCTCATGGATACGAAAATATGACTCGTCGGGGGTTGCACAATCAACAACTCCTGAGGTTGAGGGAAGTACTGCCACCTTACCTATTTCTGCCTCCAAGCAGTAATGACCATTACTGTTATGGACAAAAAAGTCGTGCGTCGATAACAGCTGCAATGCCACTCAGAGCTTTAAATCGCATCTGAGGGGCACTGTCACTGCGCCCGTAACCCTGAGACATAAACTGACAAGTTCCGTGTGAATGTCATAATCACCCTTTAAAACCGAAACGCAGTATTGCTCACATTACCGCTTAGCGATAGAAATATGTAAGCTGTACTCTTTCACAAGGAGCTCTACGGCTATTTAAAAGTAAATCTAAGTTTCAAGACTACGATACGATAAGAAAAATTGTAGTAGCAGTAGAGCTTCTTGTGAGATTTCGTCCAGGGAAAACGGCCACCTTACTTATTACAGCTTGGCGGCAGAAATGGGCGGCAGAAGTCAAAGTCAAAGATCATTTATTCCATAGGTAAAATAAATTTACACTTGAAAACGTCACATTTACGTTACATTACATTAAGAGGGAGCATGTCAAAAAAGTTTTGACTTGGCTCCGCCCAAATTTGTGAAACAAATATATGCCTGAAGTTCGCGTGACATGCGACAGGAGATGTTGAATTTTGCGCATTAAAAGTACCAAATTCGTTTTAGCGGAATAAAACTAAAGGGATTTAAAAAAATCCGTAGTGACAGTTCTCGATCATGCATAAATATAATTAATTATCTAATTTTTGTCCTAATAACCTGCAGCATTTCGAGGTTGAATCGAAAAAAATGTGAAAATTAGAGGTCATTTCGTGATTTTTATCTATCGAGGAAACTTTTTTGTTTTATGTTTCTGATTAGTGTCTATGCTTGAATATATCGTGTAGTTACTCATACAATATTTTATTTTTAACTTTAAAGTGGATATACCCCTCTAAAATCAAATCGAAGATTAGGAATTTTTCCTCTGCTCCCTCTTAAGCTACTGCTCGTTCACTACGCCGACTTCCCTGAGAAGAACGAGCAAGAAACTCTAGGGATTGCTCTTTTCAAATAAACTTAAATGCTATGGAATACACTTTGAATCAAATTTGTGTGGATTTTGGAGCCGTGTCGTCTTTCCATACATCTTTATGTAGCACGTAGTCTTCAATTTTGTAATATGGCTTTTCGTTCAAAATATTTTTCGAAAAAAAGAAAGATTTAAATGGCACTGCAACAGTTATGGACTTCATAAAAAAAAAGAATATAATGATTTCAGAGGGAGGTATTATGTACTCTACATGTGTATACCAATCTATTCTCGTTTCATTAATTTAACAAAGGCATTTACTATACAGCCATTAACTTTCATAAATGATGCAATATTGATCGACATTCAACGATCACTGCATGCAATATTAATGCGATCGGTTTGAATCCGGGAGAGCGTCCGCGTATATGTGACCTTAAGATTGCTAATGATTGTTGGTTATACTTGCTTTCCGTGTTTCAACAAATTCAACCTTATACGAATTCTGTTTAGGTGCAATATTCAGTATAAATTAAACGTTATACTTATGAACCTTAAAAGTCGATACAACCTCAAATGTCTTTGGTCGATTACGCATAACAGTGAGTGTTGAATCAATCAAATTTTTATTGAATTGATATTCAATTGTTTTTTGTGAAATTACTCCACTAGTTTGTTATAATTATTTTTTTTTTGTTATAATTATATAAATTTAATTAAAGTTAACTGCGACATCACTACCCAGGGTAAAGCTAGCTGTAAAGGTATCTGACTGGGTGTTAAAAAACTTGCATGCATTTCTCATAGATGGCGCTACAGCTAGAAAGTCTTTAAAAAACCAAATACAAAAAGATCCGAAAACCAAGCACATAGAAAAATTCGTGAGGTCCGCTGGTTCGTTCCGTGGCTTAGTTAGCATAGCGTCTGACACGGTATCCTAGAAGACGTCGGTTCAAATACGGCCCGATCGAATCAAATCGAGGATTTTTTCTAAGTGTTTGGTCTTTGTATTAATAATAACAAACTGTTGAATGAATCACTTTGAAAACAAAAGAGTAAAATTGAGAATATACAATAATTACGGTGTGAGAACAAGATTCCCAAAAACTTACCTCGAAAATTTTACAAGAAAACCGCTGTATTCAATCGGTTTTATATACCAATGTTTTTTTCATATCAACATAGAACACGTATACTAAGTATGCTTGCGTATGTTCCGTGACCTCACTTAGGCGATTAACACACTGCACTGCGCGCCGCGACGGAACGCGGGACCCGGAATCACACACGCGGTGGCGGAGACGCAGATCTTCGCCAACGCGCAGTTTAATCTGCGCGGGGGCAGCGGTCTAGCGGCCTCGCGTCACATAAAAGTACTCGCTGCTTCGCAGTTGATCGCCGTAGTGATTGTATATGTAGCCGAGATCCTTCGTTGACAAGAATGGTTAATAATACGCAACTCATTCAGGCCGCTGCAGTTATGCTGTCTATTTATTTTTATGATTAAAACCATTGACTTACAAATAAATGGAAGTCGGATCCGCACTAAAAAGTGTCCGAACTTACAGGGCGTTAAAGTCGTATACAGAGCGTCAATCACGCTTTAGTCTTCGTTTGTTCGACTGACAGCGCGCTTGTCAATGATGCCGTAATGTGTAGTAAAACCTTGTAAAAATTACTCAACTAAAGTGAAAAAACAGGGTGGTATATCATATTTTCAGTAAGTACTACATTGTGTTATCATAGTTATCATTTAAAAGTGTTATTTTATGCACTAGTATATATAGTATTTGATTTATATTTAAATTATCGTAAATATAAATTACAAAAGCAATGAAAATAATCAAATAGCTAATTGTCTCTTTCCGACTCATTGCTTGCGTAAAAGACTGAACGAGACCCATCACGTCAATTTTAATTGTTTGAAACACAAGCGTTTGAAATATTTAGAACAAAAATTTCATAGAGTCGCTTTGATGCTAATGTTATTATTAAAATATTTTTTAATACATGTTAGTAATACTTTCAAATATTTTAGTTGTACTCTTTCTACGGCTCGGGGTTACGAATCAGAAGACCGAAAATACATCTGCCCGAAATAACGTTTGCATGAATTTCCATAATCCCGAAAGTATTTTTTAGGTTTTTCGGGAGAAATATGTGTATGGTCTACATTTATTTCTCTTGTGAGTTGTAAACGTCTGTAATTTGTGGTTGTCTATATGTGTGTCCATGGCACCCGCGACACGGGGTTTCCCTAATGCGGAGCAATGTTGAGTGTGTGCGGTATTATAATTATTATTATTAATCAGTACCTAAGTGTCCATTTTGGAAAACGTTTCTCTTGCGCAATCAATATCGCGCATTTTAATTTTGTAATTATCTCACAACGGCAAATACCCTACTACCGTCATAACCGTACTTATTCATGCACAAGAAACATTTGCAAGAACTATGAGCAGTACGACTATGCCTGTTGACGGAATCAACCGTCGTCAGATATAAGCCGTAATAATTGTATTCAATCAATGTAAGCACTACGGCATATAAAAAAGTGGTGATGTTTTTGAGCGCAGTATAATTTCAGTACTATGCACGAACGAGTTAAGAAAATGGTAAGAAAATAAAGGAAACCAGTGTTGATGCAAGCTTGATAAAAGACCATAATATTGAAGCTTTGGTATGTGATTACATCAATGAGTGAACAAAAACACTGCATAATAATACAAATAGTAACAACCTTGATAGCCTAACGGTTTGCACTGTGGGCACAGGATGAGAAGTTCCCGGGTTCGATACCGGTAGGATCAATTTAACAAATTAACTTTTCTAAATGGTTCTAGTCTTGGTATTCTATTGTAAGACAATCACCTGGTTTGAAACTAGGGAACTCTCTGTACATACTCCCCATGAGTATCAGAGCAACAGAATCCCTGAGCAGAACCAATTTACAAAAAATCATTTCCCTAATTGGTTCTACTGGGAATCGAACCTGGGACCAAGAACGATGGAATTTATTCCGGGGCATAACTCAGAACACCCAGGCCAAAACAACTTTCGAAAAGTTCACATTTAGTTTTATAGTTGATTGAGCTGATTTTTTACGGTTTTTAAAAAAATTCTCAGTAACTCGAGAAATCGGGTAAGAAAATTCTCGGAACTCAAGAAAAAAAGTCAGATACCCTAGCTCAACAATTCAACATTTACGTATAAAATTTATTTATAAATAATAAATGCTACTCCATTATACCTGTGTTCAAGTAGTTTTCACTAGAAGCTACATATGGTGCATTTTGGTAAGTTTCCAGTAGAAGCTGAATATGATTTTTTTTGCGCCTTTCAAGCAAACAAAATTATTTATTTATTTATTTATTTCCAAGTTGCACATGTACATAAAAAAGGTCTTATAATAAAATTTTGTATGGTACATGACCCCGTCAGGGTGTAGCAAGGAGACTTAAAACTAACTATTAAATTAAATTAAATTATTATACTTCACACTTAATTATTAAAGACGTGAGCTTTCCGTGAGTTATTTTCTGATAAAAATTCATTTATAGAGTAGTATGCTTTTTGGACGAGATACTGTTTAAGTTTGTTTTTAAAAGTGTTTATATTATTTTCTTTTTTAATTAATATTGGAATTTTATTATATATTAAAATAGATCTATACAATGGGCTGTTTCTGTATATCTCTAATTTAGGTGGAGGGAGGATCAGGTTATACTGGCGACGAGGATTTTCATTAATTTCAAAATATTGTGGTTGGTTACGAACAAACAATGCTACTTCCATTATGTAAAGGGACGTGAGTGTTAACATTTTCTCTTTAATAAAGTGTGGTCTACAACTTTCTCTTTGATGGATGTTCACAATAATACGGAGACATTTTTTTTGGAGGACAAAGAGCTCATGCGCATCTGTACTTTGTCCCCAAAGAATTATTCCGTAGCGTAGCCAAGTATACACATACGCGTAATATGCAGATAAGGCCAATTTGCATGCGTGTTAACTTTTAGGACGCTTAGGGCATAGATGAA
>NW_020655956.1:0-16804 GCF_003589595.1 Hyposmocoma kahamanoa
GGTTTTTGAAGACCCTATCATTCCATTAGGCCAGCGTAGCAGATTATGTCCTAAAGCACCTCCTAAAGAGACCCGTGGCTAGCTGTGGGACGTGTACGTGTTTATAAAGGACTATAATAACTTGTATCATGAATAAAATTTTAAGTTCTAAATTCCAACATCTTGTAATTCTAAATTCTATTTTATTTTCGTATTCATAACAAAATGTTTAGAACATATTTTACCTAGTTAAAAATAAACTCGATTCTCAAGACAAAAGGGATGAAAAAGATTGGATATACGTACAAAACAGTTTTAGTATGCTACGTATTTTACAATCGCCTGCTTTTTCATCATGGCAATATTACATTTAAAAATTTTGTTTCATTTGTATATTTAAGAATTAATTTGAACTTATTTTTTTATAAAATAACTCCGCTAGTTTGTTATAATTATTAATGCAAAGAAAAAATTCCTTGAATTTGAAATTGAATTTTACCGTATATGGCATTGGTACGGTACCGGAAGCGAAAATTATCCATTTTCGATGTTCACTACCATAGGCAATTTCTAAGAGATACTTTAAATTAAAGACTTTAGATAAAATCTATGGCTATGGTATAACCGGTAATAAAAATCCCATAAACATATCAAATGTTTGTTTGCCAAAATTTAGTACAACCGCACAGGAATTTTCCCGTGTAGTTTTCTATTAATGACTTTAAGAATTACACAAATTACGTTAATTACATTATCAACAGACTGGCGAGTACAGAGCCGAAAAGAGACTACCCACATCAAAATTATAAAAAATGTAAGTCGACATGAGGTGGTATATATCCCCACAAAACCTAATTACGGAAACAAATTGTAGTTTATAATGTTTTAATTGCGCAGTTGTATTGAAAACCGTTGCATAGGGATTCGATTAAGTCGTTGAAAACCAAATACAAAGATCCGATAACAACCACATAAAAAAGTTCATGAGGCCCGCTGGTTCGTTCCGTGGCTTAGTTGGCACAGTTTGCTAGAAGACGTTAGTTCGAATCCGGCCGGATCGAAGGAAGTTTTTTCTAAAGTGTTCGAACGTTGTTAATAATAATTACTTATCTATAACATACTAGTAGAGCAATTTATAAAAAATTTTGATGATGATGGTTGTAAAATATCGTGAAATTCAATAAAGAAAAACTTATATAATTAGGGCCAAGGACAAACGACGATATTGACGTGTTCAGTAACACTGAATCAAAATTTCTTACATCCGCTGGTTACTATTTGGAAACAGCCACAGCCGAAAGCTCTGTGGACCAAATTCCGCATCAGCTTTGGTTCGTGATCGACGCATCATCTATATGACTATGACTTACAATTACATGATTAGTTATAAGTACTGTAAGTGTAAGTTGTAGAAAATAAATAAATAAATAACATATCACTAAACAGTACATTAGTTAACGACATTAACAGTGAAATGACAGTGTATGCTCTTTGTCTTATGAATAGTAGACCGTAAGTAGAATATATAATAAATACATTTTCACGAAAGAAAGTAAAACTCTGGACAGATAAATCAACGGCTATCCCCACGGGTGTGTGTAGGAGATTCGCAAAATCGTCTCAAATGAAATTTCTCACAACGGAATATAACACACTTTGGGAAATTCCCCTCTTTTCCCATTCAAATATATCCTTTATTCTTTTTGCCTTTTTATGCTTGAATTTCTTTTGTTTTGTACACAGTAATATTTTGGTGAAAGTTTCGCAAGGTAGAATGAATTTGATGAAACGAATTTTATTATTTTATGTCTTATGCCTTATATAGATTGGCTTATATAATTGACTCTAACTCATTATTGACTGCCTATTATGGTATAGTGGTTTCGCACATAAGTTATGGGATTATTTTTTGGGGTAATTCTACAGATCCGGACCTAGTATTCAAAGCACAAAAGAAGTATATAGGCGCTATATTTAGTATTTCTTGCACGGACAGCTGCTTGCCTTATTTAAAAAAACATAATATACTAACGTTACCATCGTTGTATATTCTAGAATCCCTATCATTTGTCAAAGCAAACCCCAATCTATTCAAAAAAGTTATGGAAGTAAGACGTAGGAATAGAATAGATAATGATGAAGTATCTATGCTGCTACATAAAACAGCAATAATGTCTAAAAGTGTGCTATGTATGCTGCCAAGATTATATAATAGAGTCCCGGAAATCCATCCGAGAATTGAATGTAGATCTTTTTAAGAAAAAATGTAACCAGTATTTAAATGATAAATGTTTTTATAATGTAAATGATTAAGTGAATACGAGATGGATTTAGGATTAATTTGAAATAGTGTCTAGTAATCTGTATGTAACTAATTTTAACGCGTAGTTTAAGTTATTCTTTGCATTTTATGTAAATTTTGACATAAGTATTTTTTTTTATGGAGGTGTAGAAATGTCTTAGAGGATGGAAAAAAATAAAGGAAAGGAGCTGCCCTATCTACGGAACAAACGTCCCTACCTAATCTAAAAATGTCCACCACAAATGGCGGATTTCTTTAGTCGTGTACGTACCATAATCATCCATAAGGCAATATCGACATGCAAATGTGTAGCTTGAAGGTTGAAACTGTTTTTTTTTTGTTATGTTTGTAATTTGTATAGTTTACTGTAATCAATATATGATTAAAATGTTTAATTAAAGTAGATCAATATTAATTGTCATATGGGATTATCCGTTATATGAGATTTTGAATTTATTATTTTGCATTTATAAATGCTCACATATTAAGAAAAATAATATAAATCAGGAGATCTCTATGCATTTCCAATCTCAAGACTGATATTAGATTTTTGTAAAAGGTTTCCAAATAGTTTAAGCTGTTTTGTATTTATGTATTGGTATAGAATTATATCAGTGATTTTGATTTAGGTGAATCTTTAACACTTCCGTTTAATTCTTGAAATAAATAAGGTTACTTATATAATTGTAACAACATTATCGATGATCATAAAATCAGATATAATATAATAATATTATTAAATAGGTAAGTTTATTTGCCTTAAACATGGTATAACAGAAGATGTAGCAAGAGACAGAAAGTTCTATTAATATTTTACTCTTCAAAATGGAGCTAACAAACGAAGGTGATATTAGATCCAATGTTTATGTTCAGCAATCCTGTAATTTCCAACCATTCTTTCTTTCTTTTTCATTTGTACGTAAACTTTAAAAATAAAAATAATAGTAATGAAAAAATAAAAACCTCGTAGAGAATTGTTTTAATAACAGAATGTCGATAATATGTCTGCTTACAAGAACAACACTATCTCAAAGTAATCGTTATCAACAATCTTCAAAATATACTAACAAACAGACAATCTAAAGTAACCAAAGCAAAATTCGGCAAGACTTATGAATAAACTATTTAAATGAGTGTAATTACACCAGATATTAGGGCTATTGTATGACTTATAGACAAAAAAGTCTTAAAAGTCTTTTCTACTGCCACACCCCTTAATACCGCAGCGACGTATTTTAATCAATACTTAATTGTTCTCACTGTCAATATTTTGTCCAAATTTATTACAATTCATGCCAAATAATTCATTAAAACATTTGGCCAAACATTGGTTTTGACATTTCATATACTTCCCTTTGACAACCGGATACGGATGTCAAAGGGTACTCCAAAAATGGTAAAATGAGGACAGTTGGCATTTAAGATGACGTTACGCATTTTCGATTCCCATGTTGGATATTAATCAATGTAGTGCTATCTCTATTGGCTTACGACGGCACGCAGTAGTTAAACAAAGACAATAAAATGTTTATATTTTCAACGTCTAAATGCATCATATACATATAACTTCTGATTTATATAAGTCAATATAACATGTCCTTTGGTTTCCATAGTCTAAGAGAAATGTAGATTATGTAAGTTTAACATTCACGTGTTTATTTTGGCTCTATTTTTGACATTGTTAATTTTTGCTGTATTGATCTCTACATGTTTACTCCTACTATAATTTCTAATTTTTTACTGTTTTATATAAAATACTTTGAACATTATGCGACCACCACTTATCACATTTGTATGTTTTGACGAAACTGATTGTAGTAGCACTGTGATGTATTATTTAAGACCTAATTGAAATTAATTTATTGTACCTACTTCCACAAATAAATCTATCTTTATCTATTTGAAGGATATATTAGGGCATAGAGAGAGCATTTTTACCTTCCCCCCGTCTATAATTTCTATCGGACAGCTTTGTAGAATAACGACAACATATAAATGTCTAATTCACGATGAATCGTACACCACCGGCTCAAAGGTACAAAAAAATAAAGCACATTCAAAATTCAGCCGTGTAAGAAATGAACTACTTTTTTCGCGAGGAATTGGTTCGCGACTATCTTGTTCCCATATCACGACTATCTGTCGTGACTGTGTCGTGGACTTCTTTTTATCGTTGAAAAACAGTCATGCCTAGCTGTTTGCACATATTATGAGACAACTATAAATAAAACGTGACGATAACAGATAGATAGACAAAAACTTTATTCACTTCCATGGCAAGTTATTTACATAGGATCCACTAAAGCTAAGACCATAATTATTATTATATTGAACCACTACGACATCTATAGAAAATTAATGGTTTTTGAAGTCATTGCAGTGAAAATGCGATGGCTCAGCATAAATGCCGCGGTTACCCATGACGCTGGTATTGCGCCAGAACCGTGTTTAAAGAAATAGTAATAGTAGCTGCGATTATCTGTCGTCACATTGTTTCGTGACGTTTTATTTAATGTCAGACGACCATTGTTCTCGCTATTCCTATTGTAAAAACAGTCGTGAACGACAATTAATCGTGTTGTACTATATGTGAACAATTTCATTTATATATACAAACCACGATACTTTAACTGCCCGACTATCTATCGTTACGACGTAATGGGAACGCGCCCTTAGAGCGATGCTACAGGGCCGCTACGCTGCGTTACATTGTCTCAACGTTATGATTTCAACGCGCCGAGTGTCACACGAGCAATGCAACACCCCAGCCCCCTTCGCATCCTGGTCCCTTGTCCGATGCGCTCGCATATGCGCCGTTTCAACGCACCATGTGGCATGCAGTTCTAATTTGTTTATAATTATGTAGTACAACGCAGCGTCACCGCACAGGCGTAGACGTAAGCCGTCGCAATGTCGACGCAACACATTGTGTGGAATCGCTCTTATCTAAAGAGAGTTATTGCTAACGGTGTTGCAATATGTTATATTCCAATTTTTCTGTGTGATTTCTGTGAGTGTGTGTGTTTCCTGTGTTTTGTTTTTCGCTTGATCAGGTTGACCCTACATTTCTAGTGATTCGCTCAAACCAACAGGGAGGTGGCTAGGATAATGATTGAACAACATTTACAATCAACGTTCCACTAAAAATGAGGAGGAGAGTCATCTGTCTGTTTTGTATAAAAATAAAATAGTCACTGGACTGGGCGGTGATAACGAAATCGGTATCTATTGCATTTGATTACATAAAACTTTGGCATTTTTTGTCTGAGATGTATTGAAGTAGCTTCTGTACGTGTTAATAATCTGGAAATACTATTGGAATTAGTTTTTCTATATACTTAATTCAGGGCCTTACGTATAGAGTTCATAGTGTCAAATAACAGAGTTGCCAAGATCGTCGTTAATATTATCATGATTCCGCGATTCCTCAAGGAGTATAAAGATTTGAGAAAGGCCGGGGCAAGTCCCAGGAGTGGGGTAGCTTTATCACCCGCCTGATTACTACGGGGCAAGACAAATTATAAATAGGTGCGCAGATCTCCGGCTTGGAAAACAAATTCAGATTTAAAATGTTGAGGTATTTTCATCGTAACATCACGTTTCGTTTTTTCGAGTACTCGTCTAATTTCGTTTGTAGAATCTTGAAATTTTTCTCCAGAAAAGTTATCATTTTGCACATGTGTTCACCACGGGTGCGCATTACATAGTATGATTTATACTTCCTTAATAGATAATATTGCGTTTCAGACAATCAGTTATCAATTACATTGAATATTCTTATCACAAGTCACACGCGGCTGCCTAAAATACACAAGTCACTATTTACTACGCAACTAAGACTGTATTTGACACCGTCATCATGATGAAACATGTATATAGTAATCGTGTATATAGGCATGTGAAATATAAATATTCTTGAAGGGGATAAGTGAGTGTGATAAGTATTCCAAAGGGTTGTTTACTTTGTTTATTGAGGTCAATCGTACATGCATACGCACACACATACACATGCTAGTTCTTTGTATTTTGCCAAATAATTTCTTTTTTTTTGTTTAATTTAAACCTTGCTCCTGCTTGGTACCAACGCCCAATGATATTATGTTTTGAAATTTTTACTTGTACAGCGCTAAGCATGTGGATGGACGAACTTTGGATTGCCCGAGATTGGCACTGGATTAAAAACCAATCAACTCGCCTGGGTTTTAACCGGGTTTTTACCCAAAGCGATTTTAATCCATGTCTGTCCAAAATCATGGGCAGACACGGTGAATATGAAATTTGGTATTATTTCATACTTAGGTATCAATTTTGACGTAAAAACCCACCATACAATCCTGTGGATTCTTACTACTAAGTATGCATATTACGATTCAATTTTTATAATTTTACTATTCAAGTGCACAAGATCTAAGGTGTTTTTTGTATCAATTGATTGTAATGCAATTATCAAGAGAAACGATTCAATAGAAAGGCAAATCGAATCGTCTAGATCACAAAGAAAAAAATATTTTGTACGTATTATAGTATTTGTCCTAGATTTCTGGCGTTTCATTTATATTGAAATATAAATAAAACCATCAAAATGGTCCTTAGCGAACTGCTTGCTGACAGCCTTGCTGCCGTTCCGTCAATGTGACTGTCAATATGAGGGGCGCGGTGTGGTGTCTAACGCTGGGGAGGGGCGGAGAGTGACCTTTATTGTTACTTTTTTATTCTCTATAATATTATATATTACTAAATACATAATAATGGCCGAAAAGGCTAGCCAGCTCAGCTTAATGCTGGGCAGAGCCACTGAGAAGAGGTAGATGGCTATGCCCATTTGACAAAAACTAACAAGAATAACAAGTATTTGATCAGTAACATAAACATTTAAAATAACAATACCCAATTTAGAATAAAATTATTACAATATGTGCTCTTAAACAATATAAAGTAACAAAATTAATAATAATAATAATAAGATGTCTGAGTCATAATAATACTAAAATAAATTAACAACTGGCTTCAGTAACTATGAGACGCATGAGTCTCGCAGAGTTCTTGCTCATATCTTGCAAGGCCGGTCTTGGTCTTATTGCAGTTACCAATAGTGCAATACCAAGATCGATTTTAGGCACCTCTTGTTCTTTTTATTTGCATTCAAAATAGATGTCAAATGCAGTCGGACAGCCTGTCGGAAAGTGGCAATCACTGGTTATACATATTAAATTTCATAGATACCGTCAAAACCCATTGCTATCTACTACCCACTTTACCCTCATTGAGACTAACCGAACTGAACAACTATTCTATTTACAAACTTCAAAACTAACTGCACTCTGGCGTATTGTTAAAGTGACTGCAACCGGGTTTGTCAGTCACTTTGACGGTAGTGTGTAACTTGCCATGTACTTTGGAACCTTCAATTAGTACCGCTGCCTGACCCCTCTGTTACATGCACAGTGTAAATTTTTTAACCAGTAAAACTACAAATAGAACTGAATTAATTTGCTATTCCCTGAACCTAGTGAAAGTGGAAAATAAAAGCGCTTGTATTGAAAGTTTTTTCATGTAGTTAATTTTCTCACCATACAGATTTGATTTTGCGAAAATGCCGACAGTCGAGCAATCAACCGCCCCTTGAAATCTTGAAGGGAGGCGAAACATGTGTCGGGTATAGTTTTATAAGTATGTTTTCTAAGTCATGACTTGATACAAAATCAAAGTAAAATGTATTACAGTTTTGAAAACTTAGCATGAATAAAAGTGGAGAGGATTTAATGTTCGATGTATCTTTTTTCATATTTCACGCCCTTTTCCGATCGAGGTCGGCAGAGACCATAGCCTTCTAGTTTCTACGATTCTCACAAATATCTTTTTCGCCAGTTAAGTGTATTTTTGGTCTGGTTTCTCGTTAGGACGCTTTTAATTTCGCCTTAGTCGACTCCTTTCCAACTTGCCGGTTCACACACGTCAGTAGTCTTACTTCTATCCTCCTTCGACTCATCTGAGCATCCCTTTATCTTTGTCACTACGTCTTCTGGGTACATCAAGTTGAAATTATCTTTGTTTTGTACTTATTGGGTTACTGATGATTACATCTTACACCTTGCCAGTGTTTGCAGTTAGCGTGTCTGAGGCCTTCGTTGAGGACTGTGTAATATACTATGCGTCGAGCACACTTTGCCTGACCTCCGCTTTTAGAAAGGGACACTTCATACGCTTCTAAGTAAGGAATGAAAATAAAGTTGCTTAAACTTAACCAAATATTGCAAAAAGAAAATTCTGAAAATACTTTGTCCTACATATACACATCAAAAGTGTCAGGGATCAAGTACGTGTATGCTAAATATTAAAAGGCAGGTTTTTTAATTCATTTTGTTGAACTCCATCAAAAAATAAGAACCTAACTAAATAAATAATTTAATAAATTTTTATACATATTTTTATTTGCCTTATTTCATAAATGAAGAGAATCGTAGAAGAACGGAAGTTACCGACATAGCTGAAAGGATTAGCAAGTTGAAGTGGCAGTGGGCAGGGCACATAGCTCGTAGAAGTGACGGCCGTTGGGGCAGAAAGGTTCTCGAATGGAGACCACGAACCGGAAGGCGTTCAGTGGGATGGACCTACTAGATGGACGGATGACCTTGTAAGGGCGGCGAGTAACCGATGGATGCACGTCGCGTCCGACCGGCTAGTCTGGCAATCTTTGTGGGAGGCCTAGGTTCAGCAGTGGACGTCTTCCAGCTGATATGATGATGATTATTATTTTTATTTAACTTTAATAAGGTAATGAAATTTTATTGAATTTTTAAAAATTTGATTAAAAGTTAATAGCGACCTTTCTAGCCAGGGCTGGTAGCTGTAAAGGTATCTAACTGGGTGACGAAATACTTTCATAAATTTCTCATAGGTAGGCGCTATGGCTAAAAAGTCATTGAAAATCAAATACAAAGATTCGACAACAAGCGCATACAAAAATTTGCGAGGTCCGCTGGTTCGTTCCGTGGCTTAGTTGGCTTAGGCGTCTAGCACGGTTTGTTTTGTTTGTTTGAATCTGGCCGGATCGAAGGAATTTTTTCTAAGTGTTCGATCTTTGTATTAATAATAAAATAGGATAATTAAATATTTAAAAAATTACCTTTGTCGCTAGACACTTTTCTTGTGTGAATATGTCAACTTTTTGGGTGATCATTTATTCATCATTCATTTTGGTTTTAATCAAATTCAGTTTAAATCTAAAATTGAATTTTAAAATAGGATGTTAATATTTTAAAACAATCGTTAGAACCTAAAACATGCTCCCTGAAATAGCTACAAGATGTCGCTTTCGCCCTTCCTACAAAACTCCAACAGCTGGGCCCGATTATAATCGTTGGTTGTATAAAACATACAAAACAAGTCTATATATAAAGTCTATATATATGTATATATTTCTTGTAAAATTTTATCTCAATAATTTGTTGTATATACAGTGAGTTCAAAAGGCACAACTGACACTAACAATCAAATTTTCTACCATAAAAAGTCTCGGAACGGAAAAGGGTACAACGTACAACTAACATTTTTTTACAAAATTAAATTAAAATTGTTCTTTTTTGTAGAAATATATTGTAATAGTTTTGGATATACAGTAAGCAACACAACTCAACTGTCAACTGACATCAATAATAAGATTTTCTACCATAAAAAGGCATATTTGACAATTTGTCGGGTATTGTGCAAATTCGCGGATGTAGTATTGGTAAAAGGCGCGTATCTGCACGAAATCAAATTTCACAAGAGAGGCATTTAATGTTATTACTTTTTTATTTCAATAGCTACGACTCTCATTTTTGTACTGTAAGCATTAATTTATATTGTCTATTGAGTGTTAATAATAGATTTCCGTAAACCACGCCAATTTCGTTGCCACAACTTTTACGCAGATGTGATTTGGCCACTAAATTACCGAAATGGAAACACTAATCCATTGCCAGTTACGCGTAATTGCACTATGTCCGATGATTTATTAAGTTAAATTATATGTTTAAGAACGCCATCTACTAGCGCAGAGGCGCACTTACTAGAAGTAATAGCAGTCATAACACGAAATCACGCGCATGCGCTCTGTATTCTGTATATAACACGGCAGCTCCGTTATACTTCGTTCCATTTCGGAATGAGTTAATTAGTTAACCACTAGATGGCGCTCTTTTATATTTCAACAACTTACAAAAACTGGAAAATGATGTAGGTAAGTCGGTAGGTGAGTAAACATTTCATGTTATTAGACAACAGAGAGAGGCTTATGTGCTGTAGTGGTCTTTGATAAGTTGATAGAAAATGTAAATCCAAAAAAATTATATTGAATTAAATTATATTGAAGGCGTTTCATACTAATTTACTTTTGCCACTTGAAAAATAATCCAGTGTATATTTCGAGATTGATTAGTTGAAAACTAATTGTAAATGAATGTTCTTGGAAAGATTAAGCAGTGAAAACAAAATTAAAAAACATTAACTTTTTTATGTCTGCTAAAAGTGCCACCGCTTGCTACCTAACATATTTATAAATGCATGACGTTATAAGGAACGCAAATATTTTTTCGGTATTTTAAAGTTGTACTTTACTAAAGTTGTTAGTTGCAAAAAGCATCTGAAATCGGACTTATACATAATTATACATTTTACACACCCTGTTGTTTTTACAATATTTATGATATGATAAGAAAATTTGCTAATGCTCCATTGCCAGGCGTTCCATGCGAGACGACTACGGTATGAGAATAATAGATCGTGGCAGCGAGTGCACGTAAGCATTGACGTCGATGTGGAAACCGGCTTCCATGCGAATATTCTCAGTGGTGTGGAAGGTACCGGTACTTTCATATGACTAGTGGCCGGCTTCCCAGCTGGACGACGGTTCCAATCGGGAACGGTTTAATTTAATGTTGTGAGTTATGAAGTTCTTCAGAGTATTTTGCGGCCAGGAGATGGATTTAAGGTGCCAAATTTTAGGTGCTTCTGACACAACTGCGTAGTTTGTTTGCGAAAACCTTGGCATACCACCTACGAGGTTCATAGTCAATTAATATTTGAGAGTCATCTGTTGGGCCACGATAATAACTGCTTTTACCGACACAAAATCCGTAACTACATAAATATAATATGCACATATCTTCGGGGATAATGCAAACCCGCGTATGTAGTAAAAGGCGCGTATCTGCACCAAACCAAATTTCACAGTAGAAGGATTTAACGTTATTAATTTGTTATTTGAATGGCTACGACTTTTTGCACAGTAAGCATTAATTTATGTTGTCTACGGACTGAGAACAATAGATTCCCGTAAATCACGCTAATTTGGTTGCCACGACATTTACGCGGATTTGGCGACTAAATTGCCGAAAGGGAGACTCATAATCAAATGCTAGTTACGCGTAATGGCACTATTCTGGACGGTATGCACTTTTGATCCCTTCCAGACTTATTTACGAAGATATTGTCTACGGCTGATATATTGCCTGTTCTTCTCTAATGCCGTTGTTAAAGTCAATAGATAGATTATGAAGGGACCCGACAAAGTGTGGATCAATTTGACATCGACGAACTGTGATGATAGATAAACATTTATGTTATACTAAAATTTGTAATTAATAAATATTTTTAAAAATGTGTACTTTTGTAAATATGTGTCAGGGAAAATGACGTATAGGATGTAGCTTTCAGATCACTGGCACGTGTAGCTAAATCTCGGCGTAGTCTCTATTACCGTGTTAGGTGTTGCAGGATGGATAGGTGGTCTCATTTTATGAATATCGAGATCAGTTTTGTATTTGTTTATTGGAAAAATCAATGACTAACTATATATACTGTAAAAAAAGCTGATTTATTTCGTTTACGTGCCAGCAAAAAACATATTCATTTGATTTCAATGAACATTTTATAAATATGTTGTTAAATTGAAAATCACAAGCCTTTGACTGATTTTGAATTAATTGATTTTTAATTTTCTGTGACTGCACTCAATGCGTGCCGGCTAAAATGTTGTAATATCAACAGAAACAAGACAAAATACGAAATAATTTAATTTAATTTGTTAAAGTGCATTGTGAACGGTTTGTTTTAATTCAACACTACTCATTTCGGTAAAATTACATTAACAAATAGCGTTTTTTTAGACGTATTCACAGATAACCAAATTCAATAAAACTATCGACAACTCCTTGTAATCTTGTCTTAAACTTTTTTATCGTCTCAGGACCTAGTCCTGAAACTTTTGTTTGTTCGATCATTTCTTCCATAGATCCACTAGAATCTGCGCTATTCATCGCGTCTGTAAGTTTAGCAGCATCTTCTGAATCTCTAACAAGTACTGAAGCCAACATGACAGCTTGGCCAAGCGACACCTTGATATAACTTTTTAAGTCTGCATCAAGTTGATGTCTAGGATAAACGTCTTCGATCTTTAGTCCGAATTTGGCTAAATTGTTATTCAGTTGCGTGTGATAATAATCGATCCAGTCGTGGAAATGCTTCGCTCTCGTAGCGTGATCGGTGCAATTAAAGATCATGTAATGAATATCGGCGACGGGACTACTCAGTGTTGATAATTGGTAGTCGATCATACAGCATTCTATTGTTCTGTCGTCCTAAAATTGAGAAATAAATAATTCAATGTGTGTATTTAGTAGTTAATAGAACAAACCCATTTGTACACCGGCATGATCACCTTATTTATACTCCAAATATGGTGATCATGCCGTGTACAATACTATACTTGTTGAAATGTATGGATTATTGTATATCCTTACCTCAAGTCTGAACATAATGTTATTGGTCCACGGATCCCCTTGTTTAATTACGGAGAATTTAGTACTGGAATCTATTTCGGCCAGTTCTGCTGCACGTGGTAACAGTTGTTTTCCTGCGTGTTTAAGCGCATTTTTGTATTTCTCGTCGTCTATTAACATTTGCACATCAGCGTCAAGCTTGTCAAAATAATCAGTCATTTCAGGTATGTTAGCCATGAGCAACCAAAAATTTACAAGACTTTCACAAAACTTTTCAAACGTTTCTGTTTCTTGATATTTTAAAACATATGACAAAGAATGTAACATAGCAAGGTTTTTAAGAATCAGTCTTACAGTGTCATCCGTCAATGGGATGAACCTGTCAAGTATCTTGAATCCTGGTACTTCTAAATCTTCCAGAAGAATAATTTCATTTGGTTCTTTCATGTACGTCCCGTAACATTTTGCGTATCGTAGTCTTTCCTCTTCTGGAATATCTGCGTTTTTTTCTAATTCAGCAAACTTAGGTAGCACTTCGGTATACATGACTTGCTCGTTTCGGAAATAGTTATTTACGTACCCCACAGCTCGTCTCATTTCACTCTTTGGAGCTATCTTAGCAATCATTTTAAAACTTTCACCATCGTTTTCCACGATGATTCTTTTTACACTGGCTGCATAGTTGTCACCTGCTTTTCCAACTGGTTGTATTTTAATATTTACATTTTTGAAGCCTCGCTTTTCAACGATGTCACTAATGAATTTCCTTTGTTCATCACTTATCTCGTCTACGTCACCGATAAAATGAAACTCCACCATTTTTGTAATCGATAATATGAATAATTATTCTACTTCTTTTAAATTATCAATAAATTTAAAATTTGATAGAAGCGATTTTTATACATTTTCTTATCTGTGATAAACGTACACCGGATAAAAATGGACAGGAGTATAAGTATGCTACATACATATGTAACATACACATGTAGTGTTAATCGATTGCAGTGGCGAGGCGTCCATACAACTCGATTTCCACCGGCTTGCCTAAAATTTTCCACATATTATCAAAAGATTGTACTGGACAGCGCGCATACTCCACTACTAGCACTGTGTACTTCAAAATGTATATCTATTCTCTATGACTATTGGGTGTCTAGAAAAATACGTTTTTGATATAAAACTGAGGGCAAACTTGCCTGGGCCTGAAGCAAGTAATTATATTTAGTATATTTTAATGTACATGGCGCGTTTAGAGCTTTCCCTTTGTAGTTTGCTGGGTCTTAGGACGTTATATTCAAAATATTCAATAATAAACGAGTAGTCATAGTCACCTATCCTCGATAAAATGGAGTTCATACTAATAGTAGTAGCCATCATTGGCTCTTTGTTTTTTATTACACCGTATATGAATAGTAATAATGAGATAATGAAGGTTCTTGATACAGAAGGTGGCCTGGAATATCATAGGCTAGAGGAATCAATGGAAGATTTCATCTCTCCAAAACCTAAGACATCATCGTCAGTTAGCACGATGACAAAGAGATCCCGAAAACCCTTCAAAGATCTGGGAAACAAACAGAAGAAGAGAAGATCTGACGAACACAAAAATGAAGATCCAGATGAATAGGGGTACTCAGCTGCAACACTTTTGAAAAAACAAGGCAATGAGGATATTGCATCCGTTATCGAACATATGCTGAAGAATCCAGAATAACTACGACCAATTTTATTAACGGCAATTTAAATTACCAAGATCGAATTTTAGCTCATGGATCATGTGCAACCTGGTTGAATGTCTGTAGTTATATATGCAATCAAGCCGTCGGAAGATGAGTCGTATGCATTGACCTTTGGAAAAGAATAGTGAGCTACTATTTGATAATTTTGATTACTTTAATAACACTTTTGAATGATAACTATGATAACACAATGTACTACTTAAATATAAAACATCATCGTGTTCTTTCACTTGAGTAATTTTTACAAGTTTTTATTATACGCATGATTGACAAGCGCGTTGTCGGTTGACCGAACGAAGGCTCTTTTGCTTCGGACACTTTTAAGTGTGGAGCCAACGTTAATTTGTTGGGTTGTATGCGAATAAAGTTCCAATCATGGGCGCTAAAATGTCTCAAAGGGCCATTTTGGTTGTTGTCAGGTAGATGAGGTGGAAATGCAAGGACAAGAAACACCTAATTGCGTTTTTCTAAGTTACTTAATTATTCTTCTCAACGGAATCTGCCTTACAGACAATTTAGTACAATTAGTAGGGGTTAATCAATATGGCGATCTTTTCGCACAATTATTAATATAAAGATTAAACACAATGAAAAGTCATTGGATCAGGCTGGACTCGAACCAGCGCCTTCACCATAACGTGCTGACGCTCTCCAACTGAGCTACGGAAGGAATAAGCAGACCTTACGAATCTTTCTATGTGCTTGTTGCAGATTTTTTTTAACAACTCTTTTTGCTGTAGCGTCATCTGTGAGAAACCTATTAAAGTTTTTCTTCACTCAGCCAGGTAGCTTTAGTAGTTTCCAGCCTAATTTACCACCCATCACGAACTACAAAGGTGAACGAAAACATCTTGAAGAAATTGGCATCGTTGGTAAATGTATATGTATAAAACCTCCTCGTTGGTTTTTGAAGACCCTATCATTCCATTAGGCCAGCGTAGCAGATTATGTCCTAAAGCACCTCCTAAAGAGACCCGTGGCTAGCTGTGGGACGTGTACGTGTTTATAAAGGACTATAATAACTTGTATCATGAATAAAATTTTAAGTTCTAAATTCCAACATCTTGTAATTCTAAATTCTATTTTATTTTCGTATTCATAACAAAATGTTTAGAACATATTTTACCTAGTTAAAAATAAACTCGATTCTCAAGACAAAAGGGATGAAAAAGATTGGATATACGTACAAAACAGTTTTAGTATGCTACGTATTTTACAATCGCCTGCTTTTTCATCATGGCAATATTACATTTAAAAATTTTGTTTCATTTGTATATTTAAGAATTAATTTGAACTTATTTTTTTATAAAATAACTCCGCTAGTTTGTTATAATTATTAATGCAAAGAAAAAATTCCTTGAATTTGAAATTGAATTTTACCGTATATGGCATTGGTACGGTACCGGAAGCGAAAATTATCCATTTTCGATGTTCACTACCATAGGCAATTTCTAAGAGATACTTTAAATTAAAGACTTTAGATAAAATCTATGGCTATGGTATAACCGGTAATAAAAATCCCATAAACATATCAAATGTTTGTTTGCCAAAATTTAGTACAACCGCACAGGAATTTTCCCGTGTAGTTTTCTATTAATGACTTTAAGAATTACACAAATTACGTTAATTACATTATCAACAGACTGGCGAGTACAGAGCCGAAAAGAGACTACCCACATCAAAATTATAAAAAATGTAAGTCGACATGAGGTGGTATATATCCCCACAAAACCTAATTACGGAAACAAATTGTAGTTTATAATGTTTTAATTGCGCAGTTGTATTGAAAACCGTTGCATAGGGATTCGATTAAGTCGTTGAAAACCAAATACAAAGATCCGATAACAACCACATAAAAAAGTTCATGAGGCCCGCTGGTTCGTTCCGTGGCTTAGTTGGCACAGTTTGCTAGAAGACGTTAGTTCGAATCCGGCCGGATCGAAGGAAGTTTTTTCTAAAGTGTTCGAACGTTGTTAATAATAATTACTTATCTATAACATACTAGTAGAGCAATTTATAAAAAA
>NW_020655957.1:0-26828 GCF_003589595.1 Hyposmocoma kahamanoa
CAAATACCAATTAAATTGTTTCATCGCGTTTATTCTCGTTTTGAAATGATGAATATACCTAATGCAACGCGAAAGCATAAAGTGTATACTTTTCATAAATATACGTATACAAGTTGTCTTGTTAGGGTACAATGTCGGGGGTAGACCTATTTTATTCGGTATAGCATATAAAAACAGACGAAAATGAAGCGATTCCACCACCATTTTCAAAAATAATTTTAATAAAACATTATTTATATAATTTTTATCATTCCCTTTTCTTCGTAGGATTGCTTACAGTTCGCGGTGTTGCTTCGTCTCATAAGTAAAAGGACAGTCTATTGAAGTAAGTATCATTAATAACTTTCAAATATTTAAACTACCAATGCAATCGCTAAAACCATAAATAGAAAACGATGTTCCTTCTATCTGCATCGAAACTTTCATTACCATTTAAACGTAAAATTTTTATTGTTTTCACCTAGAAGCAACCGGATTTTCAACGATTAAATATTCAAATTGATTCAACATGGACATCACTACGTTTACTTTTTTAAGCTAACTACGTCACAGCACTGTCGTCGCGCTTGTTTGCGTAAAATTAACGTAGATGAAAGAGATAGTCAAATGCTATGATTTATAGATAAAATGCTTCAGGAAATTAAAGCAAGATCTTTGTTTCACATAAAAAGTATTATTTGTATTTAAAACCAATAATTAGTTAGCTGATTAATGGTTGCTTCCTATGGCTCGTGATTTCATGGGCCGCGCCGTGCAACTTGTAAGACGGATCACTAGCTTAAGTGTAATGTGTAGGTACAGTCAAGAGCACGTGAAGCTTGACACTTTGGACTTTGGATCGTTCTTGTTGCAAGCGGCATAGAGTTAAATTTAAACCTTTAGTGTCAAGCTTGACGTGCTCTTGACCCTGTACCTATTATTTGCCAAATTCGCCCTCTTCTTCGTACATACATTGCAGGTTTATTACGATGGCGAACCTGCTTACCGACTGATAAAAATTCATAGATTAAAAATCCTATGTTGAAGAATCTTGTGGTTTCTGTGGCAAGTCATGTACGTTCCCAACATCCACTGCTTAGCACAGGTCTGTTCTTTACGGAAAGTAGTTAGGTCTTAGTTCACCAAGCTATCACCAGCGTGTCAGCCCAACTCCAAGATGCTGATTTCTATTATTTTATACTTCACGGTAAAAAAACTAATAGTTAAATCATCTAAATCGTACCGCAGTTTCATTTTTTTTAGTTTTGCGACAAAATAAAGTTTATCAAGAGATTATCCAATCAGGTGCAATCACCTTTTTACCCGATTGGATTGTTTTTTAATCAAATAGCAAATAATATTATTTATTGAGTAGTGGCTTAAAAAGGTAACAAAAAATTAGGAAACTTAAAAGTAACTTAACCAAAATTACTACTGAATGAGACATATACCTAGTTTGCTATCTTTTAATATTAAGGACGCTGTTACAGAAAATATAAGACAGTCCCATGACAATGCTCCTACTTTAAGTAGCAACAGTATACTTTTTACTAAACATAATTTAAATTGAAAAACACGACAACAGAAAAGTCTAATCGTTTCCATGTAGTACATCAAAATATTCAAAGCTTTTCTGGCAAAACATTAGAAATAAGTCTTTTTTTGCACGATATTTCCGTTGACGTGTTTTGTGTTACAGAACACTGGCTGAAAGACTACGAAGCAATTAACAACATAGAAAGTTATGGAATAGTACGTTCATAAGAAAGAGCTTAAGTAGAGGCGGATCCATGATTATTATTAAACGTAACTTAAAATTTAAAGAGCGTAAGGATATCACAGATCTTTCTACTGAATGAACTATTGAGATTTCACGTGTGGAATTAGATCAGTTTGTCGTCTTATGTGTATACAGGCCCCCCTCTGCTAATTTTAACGAGTTTGAATTAATTGTGGAAGACAGTTTAAAGCGGATTTTTCCAACCAAAAAAAACGTTGTAATATGTGGAGATTTCAATGTAAACCTGGAAAATTGTTCTACTTCTGTAAGACTCATTAATTTATTTAAAAGTTTTAACTTGATTAATCTTTTCTTAAAGCCAACTCGCATCACTGCCTCCTCTTCTACTTGTCTTGATAACATCTTTTGTAACACAGACGCAGTGTCTAAATCAATAATAAATTGCTTAAGATCAGACCATAGTGGCCAATTGGCTTCTTTTAATTGTAAAATTAGCAAGAAGGTACACCAATTTCTCTGCAGACCGATTACCACAGAACGAAGCATTAGATTTGAAAATAATATCGGCAATAGTTTAAATTCCCTACCCCATATACCGGAGGTTCCAAATGCTTTATATAGAACGGTATTTGGTTTAATTATAAATGAATTTGATAATATATTTAAATCGAAAACATTAACTTTCCATAGAGATACTAAATTCAACGACTGGGCAACAGTAGGTATTCATAAGAGTAGAACTCGTTTGTATGAACTATATGCTATGAAAACTTATAATACTAATTCCAATTTCATAGAATATATTAGAATTTATTCAAAAATATTTGAAAAAGTATGTGTAGCTACTAAGGTTAAGTTTCACAGCGACAAAATTAGATAATCGATAAATAAATCTAAAACTACTTGGAGCATAATAAATGAAGAGTCAGGCAGAGTTAAACAACACGATAGAGTATAGTTTTAGAATTAAACAGTAAACTTATAAAATCTAAAGATACTCGTAAAGTAACCCAAGCTTTTGAATCGTTCTTTTCGGAAATTTCTGTGAACACTACAGAATCATTAAATTCCTCTCGTTCACTTGCTATTGATCTCCTAAAGGAAAATGTTAACGTTTGTGGCAGTTTATTTACTTTCCGTCATATTAATCCACAAGACATCATAAAAGCTTTTAAATCAATACATGTTAAAAAAACTGAAGATCTCTGGGGCATATCAACTAAAGTTATAGACTAAGTTATTGATCTAATTTCTCCACATTTAGCTGTAGCTTTCAATAGGTGCGTTGTCGAAGGTGTTTTTCCCAATTTAATGAAATACAACAAGGTTATTCCCTTATTCAAAAGCGGTAGGAAAGTTGATCCTAGCAACTATAGGCCCATTTCAATTTTACCAGCTTTAAGTAAAATATTCGAAAAGGTTATGCTGACTCAATTACTGTCCTATTTCGGTAGGAATCATATTTTTCATAGTGAACAATACGGGTTTACTAGTAGTAGATCGACTAGCGATGCGGGGGTAGCGTCACTAAAACCCATCTTTGATGCTTAGGAAAGGTCCCACAACGCTATTGGTGTTTTCGGTGACGTCTCAAAGGCATTTGATTGCGTTGATCCTATTACTCTTATTAGGAAGCTGGAACATTACGGTGTAAATGACAAGGCGTCGAAACTTGTCTCGTCATATCTCAACGGTAGAATTCAGAAAGTAGACATAAATGGTGTGACTTCTTTGGGTTCTCCCGTAAAAATGGGTGTTCCGCAGGGCTCAATACTTGGGCCTTTCTTATTTCTGATTTATATTAATGATCTGCCATTCTTTGTTAAGGACCATTGCGAAATAGTGTTGTTTGCTGATGACACATCCTTGATTTTTAAAACAGACTGACATGACATTAACTATGACCATATATACCCTCTCTAAGGTAGTTTATTGGTTTAATGCTAACAATTTATTGCTTAATGCCACGAAGACAAAATGTGTTAAATTTGAATTACCTAACGTAAAATCGACTAGTCCAAGCATAGAAATAAACGGAGAAAAGTTAGACCTTGTTAATAAAGCAGTCTTCTTGGGAGTGACCTTAGATAGTAAACTTCAATGATTTCCACATATATCTTCCGTGGCCAGCAGATTAAGCTCCGCTCCATACGCAGTCCGCAGAATACGTGAGCTTACCGATGTCAGTACTGCTAGACTAGTTTACTTTAGTTACTTCCATACATCTTCCATAGTATAATGTCCTACGGGATTCTCATGTAGGGTAAAGCGGCAGATATTCAAACCATATTTGTATTGCAAAAACGAGCTATTCGTTCTGTGTACCGTCTAGGCTCTCGGGTTTCTCTCAGAGAAAAGTTTAAGGAGACTGGTATCATGACTGTGGCATCACAGTACATTTACTCAAATATTTTATATGCCCGTAAAAATATACATAATTTCAATAAGAAGGAAGATATCCATAATATTAACCTTAGAGCTAAGTCCAAACTCATGGTACCACGATTTCGTTTGACCAAGGTAAACAACTCTTTTATGGGGAACTGTATACGTTTTTACAACAAGATTCCGGAGCATATTATTATATTAAGTTTATCATTTCCTAAGTTTAAAATCTACATTAAAAATATTTAGATCGAAAAATCATATTACAAAATTGAAGACTACGTATTAGAAAAGATGTATGGAAAGACGACATGGCTCCAGAATCCACACAAATTTGATTCAAAGTGTATTCCATAGCATTTAAGTTTATTTGAAAAGAGCAATCCCTATAGTTTTTTTGCTCGTTCTTCTCAGGGAGGTCAGCGTAGGGAACGAGCGGTAGCTTAAATATGACGTTTTCAAGTGTAAATTTATTTTACCTATGGAATAAAGTCTTTGATTTTGACTTTAACTTGTAATGGTATACTACACGTACATCTTTTACGAAAAAATAACCACAAATAAAAAACTAGACCGTACGATCCAAAGGCCCCAGAAAAAAAAAGTTTGGCCGAAACCAAAACGCTAACTGCGAAAAGCCCCCTACTAAAGGATGGAAAAAATGAAGAAAAACTACAAGAGAATTATGAAAAACGCACAAGCCAAGAGAAATAAGAAAAAAGGCAGCCTTTTTCCATCCTTTATGTTCTTTACCCCTTGGAGGATGGAAAAAAATAAAATAGTCTAAGCTTTACCATCCTCTAAGCCTTTACCAAAGAGAATGTAATCACTACGCGTTTACCGACTAGGGCAGACTAGGCCATCACGTCTGCATGGCATAAATGTGATATGATTGTGATGCACTTAGAGGAATTTTAACAATAAAACAACAAAATATTCCAAAGTGGTCATTTATTAATTGCGAGTATTACATTAATTCACTTTCTTTGGTGATAATTAATTTTATTATTCAATGATAGTTTATAATTATGGGAATAATATCAGATCCAAACACACTCGCCTATAAGTCAAAATCGCAGCAATATTCCATTTTATATATTCAAATATAACAGTCTAAAGATGCTTACTATTCCGATTTATAGGCTGTAAGTATTGGTTGCATTGCTTTATCATTTGCATTTTAATCGTAAGGTCGTTCGCGCCTTTTTGCACAACTTTTTGAGAGTACCGTCTTGAAAATTTAAACTGCTATTAATTGGCAACATTGCGCGGGACCAAACAGTTTATTTGTATGTTTGTATTTACCTCTAATATTTAAATAAATTTAAAAAATAAACACCTATTTTTAATTTATCTGAGAATATGCAAATTAAAGCGGTTGGCGGTTTTAACACTTTACACGCCATATACTTATTTTTGGGACTCGAAATGTTACCAATTAATGACACCCTTACTTGGCTAGCATTAGTTCCACGTGTATTGCACAACATTTATTGCGTATCCATTGTTTGTAAAAGTCGTAAAATTACAGAAAACTCGAATGTTTATTCAATATAAATATAGACAACTTTAACAACTAAATAACGAGGTAAAAGTAATAAATAGAACAGTTCAAATAATAGTATTCTGATAAATTATTGTATAATACCCACTCTCAAATAGAAAAACGAACCACTATAACGTTCTTTTTAATATTTTTAAGTAGTTAGCAAAAGCAAAGTTAGGTTATCCAAATATCTCCGGACTAAAGGTGTCAGCACATATTATGTTAAGCCGAAATCGGGTTGAGTCTGTTACAAAAAGCGTTATATCCATGCAATACATTCAGGTTTATTTGTACAATACCAACAACCTTGCGGGATTATATTACAAACATCTTATACTCGCGAGATGTTTTTATGAAACTCGTCTGTCGGCTCGTTTCATAAACCCTCACTCGCATTTTAATGCCTTACATTATATATCAGTTACATAAACTACTATTATTTTTGTACGAAAGTAAAGATTAATTAAAGGCATGGAACAAAAGTCGTTGTTTATGGTTTTTTTATAACATCCAGGGACGGGACGAACATGTCGTGCACCCGATAGTAACCTACACGCCTGTCCATAACAGTTGCAGTGCCACTCAGAGCTTTAAATTGCAAAGATCAGAGAGGCCACTGCGCCCATCACCCTGAAACAAGTTGACAAGTCCCTGTAATTTCACCAGCATGATGTTAGGTCATATAGTATCGCGAAATGTTTAATGATGCATAACGCACGTCTTTATCGCTCTTATTACGAGGACATAATAAGTGTCGACAAATGTGGTGACGCCTTAACGCGCACAGCACGCATTATTTTATAATATGATAATGGCAAATCAAGATTTGGTAAGCCAAGTTTCTTTTCTGACATAATGGATACGCAATTTTACAAATAACATCGATTAAACTCACTGCACAACATTAAAAAAACAATTCACAATATAGTGCATTATTATTCTATTCAATATGTGATGCCGAGTAAAAAAAAATATAAAATCCAAAAATAGTCACCTAAAACAAGACACAATAAATATATTTAACTCTATGCCAAAGTTATTATTAACAATATCCTAAAACACTTTAAATAAGCAGAAAACTATGATCTTTACCTCTACCGGTGGACAAAGGAAAAAATAACAGTGTATACACGTTTTCTACAGTTGCTATTCTTAACTGATGTTTGTAGAAATCTCTAACGAGCTTCACATACAGCCGATAGCACTGACAATAGCACGCTATCAAAATTGTATGAAAAAATCTCGCCGCCCAACCAGAGATGCGCTGAGCTCCGACTACGCGGTTTACACACTAAGCGGTTTTGATTTACAGACTTCAACAAAGCAATCGTTTTTTCACAACGTCACGCATATATCAGTTTAAAATTAAACTTCTGAAAAACAATTTACAATTTCTATACTTGACGCTTTGCTTCTTTCTTATAGAAAATGTTACGATAACGACAATCCACTACCCTAATAATCAGCAATTCTCTCGTTTTCCTACAAAATAGTATTACAATGTACTCTAAACCATTCCACGTCTAATGTATACTAGTAGTATTAATTACGTGTAACAAAATTGCAATAGCAAGTTAAATAACATTGAAGCGTTGTTACAATGTCACAAACATATTCGATAAATGAAAAAAATAGGGCACTTGGTACTCTTTATAATCGTCTTATAGCGCGATATAATGTCATCCTCAGCTATACGGCGATTTACGCAGTTTAGCTATGAGCACCGCAATGAAGCGTACTGCCAAGTATAGTGTGACCCTTAAGTAACAAAAAACGAAATCATATTCGATGTTTAATCTCAAAAATTACCAAATTAATTTCAAATGCACTGCTTGAAGCAATGTACAACTCATGGTACAATAAAAGAAATTATTATTAAATAATATGGCTGTTTAAACACCCCATTTGTTCGTCAAATACAACCATTTAATAAGTAAAAATATAAATTCAATTCCAGCTATTACAGGCTTCAGTATTACAGCCTCCAATATTTTAATACGTACAACGTATTTGTTCAGCTGTATTAAATACAATAGATTGCAAAATATCAAGATATTGAAGTTTGATTATTTGTACAGTATTGAAAACGTAAGGCCCATCCACAAGGTCGAGTTTCACCGCGGTTCGGGCATTCGGGCCACGCACAAATCGTTTGCAAGGAGTACGTTTTCCTATGAAGAGCAACAAACACACACACCGCACCACAATACAACGCGCCACGAGAATATAACGAACATAATAATAATTACTTAAAAACTTCGCATTAACAATTAAAAACTCTTCTTTCAAGAAAAAAAAATTATCTTAGCTCCTATAAAAAAGGGGTAAACTATGAAATGCATTATATACAGAGTTAAGGAAGTTATAATCTAAGTATACTTCTCTTGATATGCTGAATGGTTCTTTTCGTTATTCTAAATTCGAATTGACGTTACGCTAATTACATTTACGATCATTCGCTGTATTTACATATGAAAATGATTTTGATCAACCGATCTGTAACCGCGGCGAGATTGTAGCGTATAATAACACATACATATAATACAGAGTCGACCAGGTATGATTTTATTACCACTGTTTTATACATACGTATATGTATGTTTTAGGGCGACTTCAAAATAAGACGCTTATAGAAGCGCGTCTGTAGTGCTTCAGTAATTTTTAGTTCACTAATTATGACTTCAAAAGTGGTGCTTGCGTGTCACGACAGCGGCGCTGCAACTGCGCTTCTAAATATTGTATGATAATTAGTAGTGGCGCGTAGAGGTGGTTGTTTAAACAAAAAGCACTTAAAAAGGTTTGCTTTGTAATATAAGCTTGTGCACGTTTAAGATGTAAAGTTATAAGCGTTGCTCAGTTCAATACTGAATTTTTTACAACGTGCTTCAGTGTCCAGTCCCGCTATCTATGTTTCCTAAACAAATTAACTCGTCAATATGTAGAATAATGTTATAAATAAATATAAAACTCGTGTTTTACAATTAAATTTATACTTATCTGAAATCTTTAGCGCCCTATTCTCTCTTTTCGCTGTCAACACAATGTTGCAAGCTTTTTTTTTAACATAAAGTCTATCGGCTGAAACGTTTTTGTAAACGATTTTTTAAGTTTCAAACCAAAATGCGTGTAAGCGAAATATGCCTTTTAAGCACGCTTATTTAAAAAAGTTCAATGTTTTATCACTGAAAATTTATAAGCAGTGTTTTCCATCTCTGCAGCGCTTCTATAAGCATGTAATGTGAAGGCCCCCTTAAACTTAATCTAGAATGTATGTATGCCGACAGTAAGATTCTGAACTATACGCATGCTTTTTGAATGCATGCTATATTCAACAGATGTATCAGTAGGTATTGTATACAAGTTCGAATGAATATGTATACATTTCATTTATTATTTAAAAAGTAATAAACTTTATTAAAATTGCGTGCTTATAGTGCCCTTAAATGCGGGTAGAGCCTAAAATACATATAATATACCTTTATGTTAGAACAGCCCCAAATAACTGTAAGTCAGGTGGAGACAAAAATGTAATGACATTGTGACAACACTGTGGCACTTAAAAGCAAGTGGAATGATTTAAATTCTACGATAATCAATTGTTGTGGTATTTTTGTCAGGAAATTACAAACATATTACTCAAATGAATAAATCGTTCACAAAGCATTTAAGTATTGCCACAACGTAAGGTATCTATTAACCCGTATATTGGCAATAGCGGCATTTACCGAAAAATGAAATGTAGGAAATGCGCACGGGGTACGGGTTCACTATATGGCTCACGTTATATTGGGGCTTTGATTGACGCATGCTCGAGAATGCTCACGCATTCCGCGGAAGATTTTGGCTCACGTCTAGTTTGTACGTTACACATTTGACCACAAAGTTCATTATGCTATGTACAATATCGTTACAAAAATTCGCTTACACTCCGTTCCGTCACAATATATGTAAATTGAGCATATGGATCTCAAAAAGCCAACCACAGACTTAATAGTGTGAATATCCATATGCTTTCCGTATAATTGTCGCTTATTGTTTCTTCATAGAGAACTATCAACAATACACTGAAAAAATTCAATGATTTACATTAAACATTTTATACTGAAAGCACTACCTACAGTACGGCACAAATAAAAGTCTGCCATTTTTGTATGCTGTAGTATTTAAGGTTCATGAACGGGTTAATGTTATTGATTTATTATAGACCTTTTGATTCGAAGAGATCGCTGATTTAGTTCCAAGTATAATATTTGTAGCTAGCAAATAATCAACACAGATATACAATATGAGAAAATAAACATTGAACAATCAGCTTCGTCGCGCCAAAAACTCCGACATTTAATTTTGAGAACCAATTTCAGATTATTAGATACTAATGATTCTTTTGCTGTTGGAAAGGGGGTACTTCGCCAGTGATCTCATTAAAATTTGAAGAAAATATTTCACCTCTGAGGGAGGCAAATTAGGGGATGAATGCAGTTTATTGGATTACAACCACTTTCCATTAACGAACTGCAATAAAACTTGGCAAATAGATGTAATTTTGAGGTCGGTTTTTTCTTAAATAATAATATAAATATAATCCACGTCCCGCTTCAAAGTAAATAATTCTAATAAACGACTAACAACAAAAAAATACTTCATAATTATGCTCATAAATATGTAACATTAACGTTAAATGATGTTTTATTATTAACAAAAATACCACAACTCCATACAAACTAATATAATATATCAATGAGATAAATTCAAGAAAACTTACACTGTTTGGGAGATAATAACACCAAGTAATATAGCTACAAAAAGAAAAAGAAACATGTGATTACAATGCAACACATTACCTCTAATAAGTTACGTTAGAACCGAAATGGTCATGAGAAATAGTAGAGCTAGAGTTGACTTTTCAACATCAATATTCCTGTTGTCTCCAGAATCTATTCAAATTCTAACGTTAATGTGTTTGCATGTGTGCCTTTTCTCCCGAACAATGAGAATTCATTGCATAAATTCGTTAATTTACGAACGAAGACAGCAAGAGCTGTCGCCTACCGAAGTCGTCTTCCCATTGATAGGTCCTAAACTTCCGTCGTACTTTGGTAGCTCCTTGCATTTTGCTTGCTGGAATAGGGAATATACATACACATTTTTACATTATGTAATTTAATTATTATTTACTATAGCAAAATAAAAGTAAAGACGGTAAAGCCAAACAAAACCTAATTTAAAATGAACAACCTGTGTCAAACGTGATTTAAGAAATCTATAACAATCAATCACGTTCTTGGCAATTACTGAAAATCAAGTATTTCAATTTATTTTAACCCTACTGGGTTTTTTTGCCAATTTCATAATTTAAAAATAAGTAAATAAATAAATAATTTATAGAGATATATGTATAGCTTCAATAGGGTAATCAAATATTTTTAAAAAATACCTTGATCCCTTGAAACTTTTGATGTGCTTATAATGTATACCTATATACAGTGGTGGTCGTATAATTAGAAACACTACAAACGGTCCTTGACATTATATAAGAAACTTCACCGCAATCGTTTTTATTTTGAAATTCAACAATAAATAGGACAACAATAGGTTCAACGATTTATTATATATTAGAAAAACAATATAAATCCCACTACACAAGTGCAGTTTCAATATTACATTACGGACAAACACTTAAATCAGTTTTAAGGTATAAACAATAATGGACAACTAATTAGCAACAACAACAAAAAAGTGTAAAAAAACAACATTTTTTTAATTATTAGCAATTAGTATTTTTCTTTACGATATAGCTACTATCCACAGCCTACCAATATTTATAATTAATGTTTAGTGGCGTATCCCTTATATTCAATAACAGCTCTGCAACGACGTGACATTGATTCAATCAATGTCATACATTTTTCTAGGGGGATTGAATTCCATGCTTCAACAAATGCTTCATATAATTCGTTTTGACTGGTGTTACGTTTGTTTGAGACTTTCTTCTTAACAATATACCACAGATTTTCTATCGGGTTTAAATCCGGACTATTTGCTGGCCAGTCTAAAACGGATATACGCTGTTCGCTAAGGAAACATTTGACGTTATTGGCCGTGTGTTTAGGATCATTGTCATGCTGAAAGATCCAGGTTACAGGCAAATGATTGTCCGAGTAGGGAATCATTGTGTCCTCTAAGATTTTTTGTATTGCCATTGATCCATTGTACCTTCAATCTTCCGAACGGGACCAACTTCACATCCGGAAAAACACCCCCAAACTTTAATGTTTCCGCCACCGTGCTTGACTATGCTCCTTGTGTATTTATAATTAAAAGCACTGTTTACAGCACGTCTAACATAGCGCTTTCCATCTGAATTTACCATGTTTATTTTCGTTTCATCCTCATACCATCCACCATCATACCATTTCTATTTTCCAGTCTCGTACCGTCCAATTAACATATTGTTTTGCGAATAATAATCGCTTCTCTCGATGTTGCTTGGTAAGAAGCGGTACCCTTTCGAGAGGTTCTTCCAAACAATTTAGCTTCCACTAATCTTTGGCGTATCAGTCTTGATGAGACGTTTCTGGGGTCATCAGGCGAAAAAACTTCATTTTTAATCTGATTTGAGCCTTTAAATGGGTCTTTTTTAGCAACACGAACGATTAGCTTATCTTCTCTGGGAGAGGTTTTTCTTGGCCGAACCTTTCTAAGAACTTTTTCAACAGTTCCATGTGTTTTATAGTGATCAATTGCATTACAAACTTTCTTCACAGAACAATTTAAATGCTCAGCTATTCTTCTGTACGTCCACTTTTGATCGTAATGTAAATTAACAATTATTTGCCTAGTTGACGCTTCACAACTTTTATTTTTGCCCATTTTGAACAAAATTAAATTCAGATCAAACTTTGAATTGCCGCCAAATTAATAGAAAACATCAAGAAAGAAATGTTATTCTTCAATTTCAAAAAAAGAACGAGCTATGGATGCTTTTTTCAAATGTTTCTAATTAGATGTCCAAGCGGCCAGGAACAGAAAATATACTCGTACATTGTGTAAGACTCATTTTATAATTAAAAAGTAAGATATGTTTTATTTTTTATGTATTTAATGTCTTTTTATTTGAGTGGCTATATTATTGCATGATTATTTATTATTGAATTTATATATTATTCACGAATATTTGTACGTTGAAGTTATAAGGAAGTTTTTCCTTCAATCATAAGAAGTGTTTCTAATTAAACGACCACCACTGTATATATTACACACACATAAAAACTGTCTACTAGGAGTGACATAGAGTTGTTAAAACACTAAATACTAATTAATTAAATTTTTTAATTCCGGATTTTAGGAAATGGTTTTTCTGCATCGTAAAACAAAACATCTGACCTAGGGATCTGACATAGGAAGTCGAAGTTGGATTTTAAAGTAATTCTACTGATCCATGTAAAAAAATGCAGTAGATAACTGACCTTTTACCAAAGAAGAGATTTAAAAAAGTAACGAGAATGGTCACTCTCCGCCCCTCACTAGCTTTATAGATTGCACTGCGCCCCGCATAACATATTTGACGGTCACCTTGACGGAAAGGCAATAAGACTGTCAGTTATATACTGCATTATTTTACATGGCACAATTAGAATTATTTTACAATTGAACTTGCACTTCATAGGTAAGTAGTTTGTGCTACGATGGAGTAAAACCAATTCTGGAAATCTGGAATTAAAAAAAAGTAATATTTGGTGGTTTTACCAACTCTATATCGCTCCATGTAGCTATGTCTGTACATGTACCTATACATATATGTGGAACATGTTATTTCGACTTATGATAATAACAATACCGTATTACAAAGCGATATTACATAGCATACTATTTCAAGATTCAACTAGTGCTTTTGACACAGTCTCTATGCCTTTTTCTTTTCTGAACTTACAAGACGGTTGGGAATAAAGGTTTCACATTTGGCAGACTTCAGATTATAGGTACAACAGTGTTAACATTTATGCCAGAACTAGTAAGAGCTTCCTGTGGGCCAAAGTGTCTCTCTAGCAGGGTAGAGTTCTAGGTCCCATACTTTTGTTCGCGTATATATTTTTAAATAGCTAACATACCTCCATAAGTTCAACGGCGATCTCCATAAACAGTCGCTCGACATTCTCAGCCTCCTTTGCCGACGTCTCGAGAAAATACATGCCGTGTCTTTGCGCGAAATCTTCGCCGATATGCCTCGGTATCTCCCTGTCTTCCCTATCTGTCTTATTACCTGGAGTATAGTATAACAAATCATAAATAAATATACTTAATGATATTAAATAATAAATATTATAATAATACACAATCCCACTAATCACCTGGCCTTACGTTAGGTAATTTTGAGAACTAGAGGTAAGTACTGTTCTGGAATTAGTGAATTAATTAATGAGTACGCTTAAGGAAATATAGATGAAAAGACGAGACTCAAATACGCATGGTTGTGTCTAGTTAAAATACACCATATTTGCGCATTGTATTTTTAAGTTAGGTAATTATTGTAGCCTATAGCGTTCGACATCCGGTACCGGACAATGGTGATGTTTGCAATCCGTATTTACCTGAAACCAACAAACTAGCACGGCCTCAAAATATCTGTATAATATTCTCTTCTGATTAGGATTTATATTATAGGAGACTTGGGATTAAATTTATGTGTAAATGGTCGCAAACTTTTTTATAATTTACTAAGTTATGTTTCCTAGGAATAATAATAATCATTTATATCCAGTTACAAGGATATTGATCTTATAATAGGTGCATACAAAAGCTTAAATGATAAAGGGTTCGGCCATTGTGAGAGAGCTTAACCTGTACTAGGATTCACTCTCAGACTAGATCTAGAAATAGACATTTAATAACTATTACTTAATAACATAAAAATAAAAAAGGGAAAGAAGAGATAACAGAATTGTGAGAAAACTAAAACAGTACGTATTTGCATTACAGAAACTGACTCACATATTAATTCACATGTAGAAAAAATTTAAATGTAATTATAACATCAAGTGACGGGGCCAACAAGTCGTGCGCCTGATTTTAAGAATACACGCCTGTCCATAACAGATACAGTGCCACTCAGAGCTTCCTCTCTACGAGCTTACTCTATTCCTGCCGCCAAGCGGTAATGTGAGCATTACTGTGTTCTGGTTTAGAATGGTAAGGGTTCTGGTGAAATTACAGGCACATGGGACTTGTCAACTTATGTCTGTGTGACGGGTGCAGTAGCAATGCAAATATAATACTAATAATAATAATAAAGAGAGTGTTGTCCTCTAACACCCTAACTTTAAACTTATCTCCAATACGTCTGACTTCTGAAGTCTAGGAAAAATAATAAATATCGTTATACAGGAGTAGGATGCTTACATAATTTTCTTCAATTTTATATCATGGTAAAGATATATGGAGATTAAATAAAACCACATTAATCCCCGATCTATCGTATCGACTTTTTTTATATAGCTGATAAAGTTATAAAATAATGTTATGAAATAAAGAAATGCTATTTTCTGTGTTGTCGTGTTTAAATACAATGTACACAATTGATAAGTAGGCTGCTGTCAGGATTGTATTATTCTGTGAATGTTGATGAACTAAAACGATTTGTATATATCAAAACTTTAATAAATTACCTAAAATTTTGAATATTAGGAATGTTAATATGAAGCGATATTTAGATTTTACAATAATACAAGGATATAGAAACACAACAATGGCCACAATGGCACCAAAACCAAATGGTTTATTTATTTTTATTTTAACGGCCTGGCGCATTTAAACAATCTGTGCCTTTTAATTTGGATGAAAATAGTTTTTTTTCCAAGACTGTTACTTTCTCCTTTACCATTCTATTATATGGTTCTCTTTTCAAACAAGTTTTTCAAACTTCAAGTCTTAAAGCGTCATGGGCAGTCGTAGAATTTCAATAAGTGCTATTTTCAACCGACTTCAAAAAAATGAGTAGGTACTCAATTCAAACTTTTTATGTACGTATGTTATGCGACAACTGTGTGAATCGATTTTGGTGAATCTTTTTATGTTGGAAAGAGGGTACCTCAGTAGTGGTCCCATTTCAATTTCAAGAAAATATTCCACTTCTCAAGGTGGCAAATAAAGGAATGAAGGACTTTTGAGGTCGATTTTTTTTAATACTCTGTACTAAGATTATTGCCTTAATAGATACATGTTCAATGTGCATATTTCCATTTAGTCATTGATACCGAGATATGTCTAGACATAGACATTCTTTATTGGTAAAATTAACATTTACATGTCATACAAAATTATAAATTATATTCGTATTATTTTCTTATTTTACTACTATTACTTAACCAATGTGATAATCTTATATTGGACAAACAAAGCGAAGTATTTGTTCCCGCGTCAAAGAACAAATAGCTGATGTCAAACACCATCGCGTAAACAAGTCTGCAGTCTGCGAGCATGTCATGGATAAACCTACACATTCAATGAAGTTTGACAAACCCTTAGGTCCTTGCAAAAGAAGTCCGTTATCTACCCAGGATGCTGCGAGAGGCCATTGAAATTAAAAAGCATCCTAATTTCAACAGGAAAGATGGTTTCTCCGTACCACCAGTTTGGGATCCAGTATTTCCTCTAATGAAAAATCCCAAACAGACATAAGACTGCAGTACTAATTAATATGTTTTAGTTTATTCTAATTTCTATTAATAATAAATTGAACTTAATAAAAATTCATTCAATAAAATAATTTGTAAAACTTAATATAGCGTAAATTGGAATGTTTTCTATGTAAAATTAAAAATAAGGTATTTAATTAATAACTATTGTAACTATAGTGAAAAAATAGGGTGGTTTGCATCAATATTAGACATAACTGGTTGAAGACTGTACCACCTCAGTCAACCGTGACCATGGGACCTGTAAAGGGCCCGAAACGTCGGTTTGTTTGAAAAAACAAATATACGCGATTTAAATCCGGAAAAATAGTTTCATTTCCTATGTGTAACAATCGCGAAAACCTAAGAACTCAATGTGATAAGTTATATATTCATTGCTTGACAAGCCAGTGCTTTAAACTACATCTAAATAAGTTGTCCGAAGCGGAATCTACAATTTCAAGAGGCAGATATTAGAGTTTCTCATAAAATGGTACAATTTTAGAATTTACTACACCATCTTTTCAACTGCCGTAAATGCCGATTGCATGAGACAAACAGTAATGTAGTAGCGCTGACCATAGATATAATTTGGCATAGCCTTGGATATGTAGGTCAGTATCATTGAGTACCTTTCGCTGACAGTCTACTACTTTAGATAAAGGTCGTGTCAAACGACGCCATTTATTACGGCATTTTGCTTTGGGGTAATGCCGCCGATATTAATAGAATCTTTGTTCTGCAGAAACGTGCTGTAGGGCAATTTACAATCTAGGCCCCTAAGGGGTAATGTTTATTCTATAATAAGATTCCGATTGATATTCAAAATTTGCCGTTTACGAAGTTTAAAACTATAGTGAAAAAAAAACTTTAATACTAAAGGTTATTATTCAGCATCTGCGTACTTAGATGTCAAAAATCCGTGGTAGTAACCCGTTTAACTCTTGCAAGTAGTCTTGATCTAAGATGTTTAAATTAAATATTGTAATGATAAATGTATTCTAATGTATATTTACAAAGAGCAACCCCTAGAGTTTCTTGCTCATTCTTCGTTGATATAGATGGTTTGACTTTCACTTTGTAGTTCTGATTATTCGGTCCTGTAACATGTTTATGCATGCAACATTTTGCATACACTGACATGTGATGGCTGTATAGGTGTTTTCAAACACTCTCTACAGCCAGAAATTTGTGATTGACAATGATAAACAGATACTGGAATACGCAAAATATGTTAACCTCCACTTTCAAATAATACACATTGAACGCATAATAATTACCTCTCTAAAATCGCGGAATTATCGAATTGCAATTTATTCTCTTTATAACTCATTTTCCTTCTTTTTTTTTAAATAATATTTATTGCGCAGAAAAAAGCACATAATACATTTAATAAAAAGGTACTGCTTATTTCTATAAGAAATTTCTTCCTGCATATCTAAATACAGGACAAAATAACTACAATAACGGGTTTACGTGCACAAAAAACTATTATAAACTAGATAAATACATATTTCAAAATATAATACCTATAAACTGGATGGAACAGTAGATAAACAATGCTCCTTAACTCTCAATTTAAATGTAGCTGATGATGTTCTTTTTAATTTATTTATTGTTACATTTTTAAAAACTTTATAATGATAACATAAACTTAAGCATGTTTTCCGTAAACCGCTTATTCGACATACATAAATATTTTTAGAGTGTGCATTCACACTGCTGCGCTGCGCATTGACATTAGTATAGATAGATTTCTAGTTTATTTGCTGAATCACAGTACATTAAACAAACTTATGACATTGGTACAATGGTAATCATAAAGAAAAAGGCTAGTCCAGGTTTGCGGGTATGGTCTGGAGTGTTATATTGTATCAGATGTAGAGTTGAATGTACTGTGTCAGCAAAAAGGGCCCGACTCAGCATTATGCCGCAGTTCAGTCGAACTACGACGCTGATGTTTCTGCCAGGTGTTAAGGTAAGCCGGTAAAAAATCAGAATAGAGAATCAATATGGAGTTAGAATGTAAGGTATGTAGTTATAATATTAACTGTATAGGTGAATAAATTATCATATAAGCTATAAACCGTGGACAAGAATGAAAAAAAAAATATGAAAAATGTATATGTAAGGAGTTGTGTGGTTGTATAATAATTGTAGATGAATGTTGTTTTGCTTAGTGGTGTGTGTATGTAATAAGTAAGTGGAGTGTATGTGTGGTTTATATATAACTATGAAACATAAAGTATTAGGGGTTAAAGTATGAAATTGCCGTTTTATTGCAATAGGTTCTTTGAATTTTCATAGAATCTTCATGGTTTGAGGTTTTCGAATGAAACTTTTTTCAAATGGTTTCTGTGATTTTTTTTTTTTTAAATTTGAAACATTTGAATATCGACTTTCAATTGTTTTTGTTATTCAATTTAGACAAGAAAGATGGATACTGCGAAAATTCGAGTGATTTTTGAATACGAGTTCCGACGCGGAACTAACGCGGCAGAAACAGCCCGCAATATCAATGCTGCGTTTGGAGAGGGGTCTACTAATGAACGCACCGTGCGATTTTGGTTTAAACGCTTTCGTGATGGAAATTTCGACTTAAAGAACGAGCCACGAAGAAGACCGCCCACACAGGTGAATAACGATGAATTAAGAGAGATAGTGGAAGCCGATCCTAGTCAAACTACCCAGGAATTAGCGGCATGGTTTAACGTTACCTTACCCACAATATTGACTCACTTGCGTCAAATCAATAAAATAAAAAAATACGAAAAATGAACAAACGAGGGTGCCTCATGATTTGACTGATCTGCAGAAAGAAACGCGTGTTGAAACTTGTGTTGCCTTGTTGAACCGGTACAGAAATGAAGGAATATTGGATCGAATTGTAACATGTGATGAAAAGTGGATTCTTTATGATAACCGGAAAAGAAAAATGCAATGGCTGACCCCAGGTCAAATGCCACAACAGTGTCCTAAAGCAAAACTTACCAATAAAAAGGTAATGGCAACTGTTTGGTGGTCTCAGCATGGTGTTATTCACTATAGTTTTCTCCGATCTGGTCAAGCAATAACGGCAGATGTCTATTGTGCCGAACTCCGAACCATGTTGACAAAACTAGCAGTAAAACAGCCCCGACTCATGAATCGATCTTCACCATTATTGCTCCACGACAACGCGAGACCTCACACAGCACGAGAAACCATTTTGACCCTTCAGGAACTGCAGTTAGAAACCATTCGTCATCCTCCGTATTCACCAGACCTTGCTCCAACGGACTACCATTTTTTTCGTGATTTGGACAATTATCTACGTGACAAGAAGTTTTCTTCCCAGGAGGCAGTACAAAATACTTTCACACAGTTTGTGCAGTCTAGATCGTCGGAGTTCTATCGCAAAGGCATTAATAACCTTCCCATTAGATGGCAGCAATGTATAGATAATAATGGCAACTATTTTGATTAAATAAATTTGTTAAAAATTTAAAAAATAAACAATTTAGATTTTCAGTACAAATCGGCAATTTCATACTTTAACCCCTATTATTTATGGCGAGGAAAATATTTTGTAGGTAGGTAGTGTAATGGAGATTAAGGGTAATTTGTGAACTTTTGATATTGATATCAGACACGCGTCAAAATACCCTGTAGAATTTTTTTAAGTGCGAATTTAAAAGAGTGAATTGATTCTTGATAGTATGTGTGAGAGACGTTAATAAAGGGTATCACTAAATGTATATCAAATCTAAACTAACATTAAATTGTATGTGCATCCCACTGCTGAACACGGGTCACTTATAATAAATTCGTGTACAGTATTTTAATATCAAATTAGGAGTTAGTATATTGTTAGTTAAAGTTATAGTATATGCATAATTATTATATTACATGTACTTAGCATGTGGTGAATTTATGAAAATTATTGGATTACTTATTTGTTTATTAGTCAAGGCAATCTTTTTAATTTCCTATGCTAACGTTCTCTGGATGAAAGTGCTACCAATAATAATGTTGTCTATTGTTAAATTGTCATTAGCTTATTTTAATACATTTACTAATTGTGGTGTTATTGTAATTGTTGATAAGCTTTTTTCTTCAACCTGCGTTTCGTCAGTTATGGACAAGGCCTTAACATAGGAAAAAGTCCTACAAGTTATTTATCTATTTAAAAAAATGAATTTCATGACCTTGGATTCAAGTAAAACAAAATAAATATTTTTCTTTCTATATAGTACTTACGACAAGTTGTCATGCCAGTACTGCCAATGCTAAATGTAGTAACATTATGCTCTCATCACATTGAACCTTTGCACAGTTATGAACCATATACAAGTTGAAAAATTGTAGAACTAAAGACTAGCTAACTTACCAACTAGTATCCTGAGCACCTTATTATTGGCATACTCCTCAATTTCCCTTAGCCAATCAGGCAGGCAGTCAAAGGTGGGTTGGCAAGATATGTCATAGACAAGAATCAGTGCGTGTGCTGATCTGTAGTAACTTTGGGTTATAGAACGGAACCTTTCCTGACCCGCAGTGTCCCATATTTGTAACTGCAAAATTTAAAAACTAGGATTTATTTTGTTTTGGGTTATATTTGAATACAGGGATGTCAATCCCTCCTAAATAAACAGTTTTTACAGCCTTTTCTTTTTTTATTAGGCAATAATATTCACCCAAAAAAGAGACACAATCTATTTGAATGTGACTGAAAAAATGTTTTTTTTTCAGTGAAAAAATGTAAACATAATTCGGTACATCCAATGAACATTATGCCAACTTTACTTGTTGGTCACTTTCTGGTATTTTTGTAAACAGCCATATTTATTTAATAATAAGAAGCAAAAAACAAAATTCGAAAAAAAAACAAAAAACTAATTTTGTGAAAAATATAAAATAAAAACAAAACAGGTATAAAATTTAGGTTGGCATAGTGTTCATTGCAGGTAACAATATATAAATAAATGAAATAACGTTTTAGTTTTTAATTTCACATAAGTTTTAAGCTTGACACAATCTATGTTTGAAGACACCACTCTTCTATACATAGATAGTTACAATTTGCTCTCAGTTTGAATGTTACTTCAACTAAAAATAGTCCTTACCAAATAAGAGGCCAAATTTGACAGCTAAAGAAGGTATAATAGTATGTAACTTTGAATGCGATCAATGAAACAATAAACAAATAATTATTAGTATAATTGAGTTTTTAAAAAATACATAAATTTTATTAAAACATTATATAATATGACAAAACACATTTGAAGTAATGTTTTCACAAATTCCAAAATAAAATGTAATTTTGAGTTACTAGCTATTTCTTTTTAAATAATAGTGTTGTAAGCAATTAATCGCCGGATTTCACTGAGGCACTTTGATTTCTTGGAAAAAAATGTTTTGAGACATTATTTGAGATTGCTTATTGTTGACATTGATTAAACCAAATGGTTTATTACAAGAGTTTAGTGTAAATAAATATGTTCATCTATAAAACAAGGATTTCATACATTTTCAATTATTCTGGCAATAAGCTAGAAATTGTTAAGCTAGAAATGGATATTATAAAGTCAAAATTAAAAGAATTGGAAACAGTCCATCGGAATGTGGGACAATTTTATGAAAATAAGAGGAATTGCTACTGCATTGCAAGGAATTCTGTAAATGAGTTGCTTTTAACAAAATTGCATGATTTGTTCTTTTAGGCCCCCTGAACAACAATGAACTGAAAAATAATCTAAACAATCACAAACTCCTAAAATTTTGAATCAATTTCTTGTGAAAATCGTATAATGTGGTTACCGATATGATTAGTACACATCCCAATTCGCGTCACGATGACAAGTGTCAAATTTGGCCTCTTATTTGGTGACGGTTCTCTGACACTGACCCAAGCCTAGTGGCCGCTATTAAGGAAATAGAATAGAATAGACTATAGAACCAGCATTCTATAGAACTTTCAGAACACAACATTTGGGGAGGTATTAGTAAATAAAAATGGCTGTGATAAGTGATATGATAACAAACACAAATTAATTCATATTATGAACAAACATTCATGCACAGGAACCCTGATTTTAGTTAACATAACTAACATTTACTACGCAATAGACAAAAACAAATATTTCAAATTTGCCCCAAAAACAATAGATTGTTATGAGAAAATGATGCAACAAAGACATCAAAAGTGTAACGAATCTCAGCAGTCACTACAAATCTCTTTTGGATATATTTTATTGAAGCTCAGTTTTATATTTAAATTCTAAATTTAAACGTGATTGTTTTCGGCGTCTTTCTTCACTATTGTTTTCTGTTTTGGATTGACAGCTGTACGTGTTTTTGTAGTAACTTAATAAACTGTAAATACATTAGCTTTGTTCTTGCTCACTCTTTATTAGTACCCACCTAAACCCATTGGTACAGCCCGCTACATTAAGAGAAATAGTAAACAGATTATACCTTCACTTTTTCACCGTCCACTTCGACCGTTTTGATCATAAAATCGACTCCAATAGTCGCGCCTTGCCCGGGAGGAAACAATCCCTGAGTGAACCTTCGCACCAAACATGTTTTACCGACCCCTGCGTTACCAACCAGCACTACTTTGAAGAGAAACTTATAATCCTCCATTTCGAATTCAATTACATTTAAAAACTCCAGATATACGCAAAAAATACTAAATTATCACCATCTACTGTTACGCTTTGATGAATCGACAGTAATGAGCATTACAGTAGGAGATATTGTATCTACACAATCATTTTACGATCAAATCTACATTACTGATTAGATAAGACGCTTCAAATCTGAAATTACTACAAAGGAACCTCTTCCAAAACAATACAAAAGAAATCGTGAACAAACGCGATATCGACTTACGATTTTATGGGTTTGGGCAACGGAAAGTGCTTACAAAGCCTGTTTAAAAATGTTTTGAAATTACAATTACAATAAGTTATAACCATTTTCAAAAATCTTATACCATAAAATATTTGTTCATTTATAAAATATAACATGTTAATCTTGAATAAATTGTCTTCGTGAATTTATTTGTGGATCATTTCATTTCATCCTATAGGCGGGCTTGAATTACTAACAACCTTTTAACAGTTCACTTAATGTCAGTTTCAGAAGTGATTATTTTGTTACGTTTTAGTATAGTACAAAATAAGTAAGGAAGATAAGACTATCCAAAGAAAAAGAGCCCCTGCCTGTTCTTTTTAAATATTTTATCGGTTTTAGAAATAAATAAGTAACCTTTAAAAAAAATATGACACTTGTCCTTTCATTCATAATCATAGTCAAAGCATAAAATGTCAATAAGAAATGTTATAGTCGCCGGAGACGAATATTCCCCTATAAAAATTAAAATTGTCTAACATTAATTAACTTGGTGTAATTAGAATTGCTCCATTAATTGATTGCTTCAGAAATAATGTCCAGTATAAATTACACGACTCGTACTGAAGGTCAAACCAAGATAAATACTATAATATGGACGGTGCCAAACTTCATCAACTTGCTAGAAAATAAAACTGCGAGAGAATTTCGGACGGAAAAGTCGAAGGATCCCAATATGGCTGAAGTAGTGGACTCGAGATTTCAATTAAAGATGCAGTTCTTAGGGCGTGATAACGATATTATCGAGATATATTACTTGTCACCTAATCCTGTGTTTTTGAAATCGATTCTCACAATATGTTTAAAAAGATTCGAAGAGCGATCTATCGTTATAAAGGAGTATCACACTGTACAAGCTAACAAATGGCAGTATTTAGCTACGTTGTTCAAACGAGACATAGCCAGCTACGATGGACGCGACATTTTCTTGCTTAGTGATGGCAGCCTACGGTTAAAATTCCAATTCATGGTCACAAATGATATAAAAGTTGATAGAACCAATGTTCCTGAGGCGCAATTGAGTAATGACTTTGAGAATTTACTTAATAATGGATTATTTTCTGATGTTACAATGAAGTCTGCAGAAAGCGTTGAATTTAAAGTTCATAAGGCAGTTTTAGCGAGCCGTAGCGCTGTATTGAAGGCGCATTTTGAACACAACACTACAGAGTGTTTTACGAATGAAGTAGAATCTCCTTTAGAAGCTGAAGTTCTTAGAGAAGTACTTACTTTTATATACAGCGACAAAGCACCAAGAGTGGACGAGATACCTGAAAGACTACTTGCGGCTGCAGATTATTACCAACTGAGCCGGCTTAAAAGCTTATGTGAGGAAGCATTACATAAGAAATTAACAGTAGAAAATGCTATAGAAACATTACAATTAGCGGATTTACATTCGGCAAATACCTTGAAACAATTAACCTTGGAATTCATTAAAGATGGTCAAGCTAAGCTTATCACTAAGACTGAAGGTTGGGCTAAAGTGAAATCAGTAGAGCTAATAAAAAGAATTTATGAATACATAATGGCTGATGATATTGAAGCCGATATAAAGTAGATTGTTATTTCATATTTACGCCACATGGTCTCATTAGTGTATTCATGTTGAAGTATTTATTATTATATAGACAATTTTAAATATGTACAGTTATATAAATTTTATTATTTATTACGTATACCTAATACCTGATTGGAAATTTTCTTACAGACTGGTATAAGTTACAGACATACTTTTACATGTGTAGAATAAATATATTAATATTAAATATGTATATTCAAAATAAATATAGACTTGTAATTGGTTAAGAGCATGTCAAGCTTACACTTAGGGTGAATTTACATAGCCGCGAAATGGAACACCAGATAAGAACGATGCCACACAATGCCTTGTAGATGAGACGCAGCGTTATAGTACAAATATAAATTAGTACTACATGCCAAACGATGCGTGAAACGGCGCGCATTGATAGAATGCGTGGGGCGCACAAGGGGCCTGAAGACGAAGGAGTGGCGCTGCGGTGCGTAAGTAAGCTGCGTTACGTTGCGACGATATTGCGTTGTGATAGTGACACTGCGTTGCACTATTTACATTTTTTTTTTTAAATTTATTATTCAATTTACAATTAACACATATGTACATTTAGATTTTCCTTTCAAAAACCCTTTAATGGGTTTATGCGAAAGGAATTGAGTCGCAATAACTAAATACTAAGACAAAAATATTATAATTTAAACTAAAAAATAATATAATATACTTAAGTAAATAAAGTTATGAATTCTGCCCTTTAAATCCACCGAAATAATAACGTTTTACAGCTTGTTTACATTTTTTTACACTTGAGAAAATATCCTCATGAAGCTCTGCTGGTAATTTATTTAGTATGTCAGGCAACATGTAGTTAGCCGCCCTCATACCGTACGTATTAGTGGTTCTAGGCAGTTGATATGTGGGCAGGTAAGTGATGTTGCGTAACCGACCATCTCTGCTCGTTTTCATGATTTGGCCAATCTTGTCAAAGTTGTCCAATAAAATAATCATATTGGACTTCTCAAAAACCGACATCACCTTACAATGGTTGAAAAGACCGAGGTCGTCATCATTATATTTATTTTTAACTTTATTTGACACTATCGATTTCAGTATACTAACCTGCAATTTGTATATTTTATCTATGTATGTTTTGTAAGTACGTCCATAGCTACCTAATCCATAAGCAATTATTGAATCCGCCAATGCAAGGTACAACATTCTAAGAGTATGATATGGTAACTTATACTTTAAAATTGAAAGTTTAGCATTAATAGACCTTAGCTTGTTAGTCACACTTTCAATATGCGGTCCCCAATTAAAATGTTTGTCAACATACATCATGAAACCAAATACTGTGATAACTAAAAATGTGCAATCGAGATTTGAAAGTTTGAAAAGTGCTGATTGAAACTAGTAAATATAATACTGTTTTTTATAAATGGATAACTAAATATTATGTATAAATAAAAATAATCACATTATTCGCAGTAAGATCCCATCAGTATTTTTTTTAGTTACAACAGTATTTGGTTGCATGATGTAGTTATGTATAGTACAATGCAGCGTCATAAAGTCGTCGTAGATTAAAAAAAAATTAAAACTGTTTATTTCAAATATTAATACCAGTTACAGTACATGCCAAGTAGAATCTTACAATTAAAGATTATTTATCCTTTTCTAGTGAGTTGCGTTAATATGTAGGTACAACAATTACATGAATGACCAATTTGCGTATGCCTCCTCTGATATTGTTCTTTCATGTAAAATCTTTTTAATTTGTTTTTGACTTGTATAAGTTTTTATCTGTTATTTCATTTATAAGATTTTTTGGTAAGCTATTTAATATCACAGGAAGTTCACACATCCAAACTCTTTTACCATAATTATTGTTATATTTAGGTATATCACACATAGGTAGATGTGATAATGTACGTAATGAATTCGGTCTAATTTTAATTTTTAATGACTTAATTTTTTCACAATTTTCGGTTATGGTTGCTAATTTAAAGTCAAAGTCAAAGATTATTTATTCCATAGGTAAAATAAATTTACACTTGAAAACGTCACATTTAAGCT
>NW_020655958.1:0-6031 GCF_003589595.1 Hyposmocoma kahamanoa
GCCCCAACCTCAACTTCTTCCAAGCGATTCTATCTGAACCCTTGTCAAAATATACAAAAATGTTGTGTGACATAGTAAATCGGTCATAGTTAAAGTAGTACGTTTAATGTAATAATAATAATATAAAACATATTTTTTACTATAAATTGCAGGACAATTAGAATAAGGTTGTAATGTGACTGCCATGTTCTTAGAACAAAAGTTCTAAAATTAAATGAAGACAAAAAAAGGTATATTTTAAGTTGCATCTTCATCCACAAAATATTTTTTAATCACACTGAGTTACACGCTGTTTCAGAATACAAACAATGTAATTCAATTGACTAGAGCCAAAATTCACTTAGAAAATGAAATTCTGAACGGGCAAGGCGAGCGACATAATTCTGTTGTTTGAAAACAACTCAACTGTCAAGTAAGTGAGCATTCAGACGTTGTTGACAGCGTTCAGTACTCACGATCGGGAGTATAGCAGCACAACACATTTTGATAAGCAAATACGACACGATGCGGCGATAGGGTTTACACAAGACAATATTTGACATTAATAACACGTCAACGTAGTTGATACAATCTGACATATAGTTATCTACATGTCGAGGGGTTCAAGGCAGAACCCATTAAGTGTGTGAATTTTCGAATAATGAGTTGACTCATTATAGAGTACTTTACATGTATTTTTCAATGGTATAAATATATCGTGTCTGTAATTGAATTAATTCAGTTTGACTTATAGCTCCATATATTGCTTACAAAATCTGTAAAATAACTTATAGGTTATATTGCATCATACCTTGTAAGAGCATTGCATCAGAGGGCACTTATTTTTTAAATGAGGCTATCAGAGCTAAGATGGCGTAACCCACATTTCCTTTTCCTTAAATGATACTAAAGTATTTTATATTATTATTATTTTACACTACGTATTCCGCTCTGATTAGCTTTCCTATATCTCAAAGGTTGTCTGGTAGAGATCGTTCTTAGCGATAAGGTCACATTTGCCCACATTAGTTTTAAGCAGTCCATGTACTATTTTTGTTCCTGTGTGAGAGCGATGTGTATATCTATCTATCTATCTATCTATCTATTTTATATTTGGATGGATCTCCAAAACAATTAAACAATTTTCAAAACTGAAACAGTAAAAATAACGAATAAATAATGCACACACTCATAGCTCCACACTACGGAAACCCTGTACCGCGGGTGCCATGTACAGACACATAGACAACCACAGGTTATACCCAAACTAACGAGAGAAATAAATGTAGGCCATACAAATATTTCTCCCGGCCTGGGAATCGAACCTGGGACCTCTGCGTGGTAGACCAACATGGTAACCGTTTGGCCACGGAGGCAGTTAACTTATAACACTTACTATTACTTCATTTATATTTCTGTAGAGAGCTATATATAACAATATATTTAATATTTATCTTCAAATAATTCATTCAGGTTATTGTAGCATTTGAAGGTTTTTAATTGTTTAATCGTATCTGTGTCTGTTTACACAAGTTATTTTTTTAGGACTCCGCCATAATAGCATGGAAAGTTAGTATTATGAGTTAGATAACTTATTTCAAGGAAATTAACACACTATTGGGTTTTGTCACATAACTAGAACACTGCATTGACATTCTAATAATCAATATGCTATTATAGTTATTTTTGATATAAGTGCGGAAAGTCATTATTCACGAGTCTCGAGGCTTCTTGGCCCGAGCCAGAGGCGAGGGTCAAGACGCGAGAAAAGTGAAAATGACAAATCCGCACGTGTATCAAACGACGTTTTTTAATACATTTGCGAAAAAACTACATTGAAAGTAAAATAAAACAGTATTTAAACAAAACTCATTTTCTGCTAGTAAATTAAAATAATGAAATACAACCACTGCAACCATTAGTTAAAAGTCTATGGAAATCTAGTTCTAACGTGCTGTTTTTGTTTATTTTCTGTAATATCGGTCTGTAACCACTTTTCTTATTATGAAGTCCTGGTACTTTTGTTTAAACTTCTTTAGGAACCCGTGCACGGTAGTGATACAATTTATCTGTAATACATAGAACAAATAAATATATACATAAAAATATCGCCTGTCACCCATTCAGGGGTAGGCAGAGACTGTGGACCTCCACTCGATACGTTCATTATATAGTATTTGTAAATAAATATAAGTTTTAATGACGAATGACTTATGTACGTCACAAAGCACATAAATATTAAATAAATATACAACTTCTTTAGTTGTGTGCTTAAGATTTGAAACAACAGTAAATTAAAAAAAAATGGAAAAGTAAAAAGCACTAGTGCGAAAATTCCAACTTTCGGCACGATTTGTAGTACGAAAAATACCACGTTTTGAGCAACTGTAGTAAAAAGAATATTTCATGCATTGGTTCACTTCTTTAATTCATTCACTTCTTTCAACCGTTTATTTATACGTTCATTGAATTCGTTGACAGTATTTATTGATTGAATATCAATATGTTTTATTACCAATGATATTTTTTGTGAAAACACTTTACTAGTTAATTAATAGATTCAGGTGTTACTTTGGAGAAGTTTATGTTAATAAAAATGGAAGTAAACTAATTTGCTACTCCGCGAACCCAGTGAAGGTTAAACCGTGCAAAATAGCTGCGCTTGTGTTGAATATTTTTTCGTGTAGTTAATTATCCCACCCTCCGTCCGCATAAAATTAATAACACAAGCGCAACTACAGTCACAAACCACCACCAAAAATATACCCGACGCGTGTTTCGCTTCTCCACGAGGCATCCTCACACATAGACAACCACAAATTACATCCAAACTCACGAGAGAAATAAATGTAGGCCATACTAATATTTCTCCCGGCCCGGGAATCTAACCTGGGACCTCTGCGTGGCAGTCCAGTATGGTAACCGTCCGGGAAAGAGGAGTTCTGTGTATTTATTGAGTATATAATATTCAATTTCTTTATTTACTTATTTTTATTACGAACCCAAGAATTTCAGTTTCTTCAAAGGTTAGTTGGAAGAAATCCGTCTATGGGATTAGCTCGAATTTGTACACTAATATGTTAAATTGTTTCTTAAAATTTTATATATTTCAGTTAGTCAAATAATCATTTAGCGAATAACCACTAAAGCCTTAAAATCTACGTACATAAGCCACTATACTTTGAAAATCAGCGATACGGAGATAAAGTTTGTGAAATAACATTAAGTATAAATTGTGACACCCCTATTGAATACGAGGCTTCTGACATTCGAGTCAAATGGGACGCCTGAGTGGGACTAAATCCAATTCCTTGTTTAAGCCGATGTCAGCTTGTGCAGATCGAAATACGGAGGGGAATGTAGTTTTTTAATTATTTCTCGATGAAGCTTGGGTGAAGCTATTTCGGTTACATTTTGGACCTTCTCATATGTATTTAGTAACATTGATGGATGAAACTTATAGTCTTGACGAAATTATTGAAATTGTGAATCGGATTTTCTAAATAGCCAGAAAGTTGCTTTTTGGATTTAAATAGCGTATATTTGTTTGTCTGACATATAGTCATTCAAAGGACCCTAAACGTTCATATTAAAAGAAATAGTTAAATTTCCAATGTATATGTTTTATATTAGTCGATTCAAGTCTAGTGGGTTTTGGCATTAAATTGACGTGGCATAATGTTTAAAGTGGACTAGAATAGAATAGGATCATTTATTTCATATTATATTGACAATATCACAATATAAGAATTCAAAATACAATGTCAAGGGGTAACAATGATCTTTAGTAACGCAAAGTAAGTAAGCAAGTAAAACAAAATTACAATTGTTTCAAAAGAAACTCATCGACACTGTAGAATTCATTATCCAATAAAAGGAGTTTTAGTCGGGCATAAGACGTTTCGTCGTTTGTAACACTTCAGGTTTGTGAGTAGTTGTTCGTAGAATCGGAGACCTATTACCCTATTACCCGACGACCATTTCTCGTTGCGAGTTCGATGTTCAAAACACACTAAAAGATTCTAATATATAATAATCCTGAAAACCTAAAAACTCGATGAGTTCATTACAAAGCAATCGAGTAACATCCAAGGAGAGAGGAATGTCATAGCTTTAAAGTACTGTAGTTTTATTGTAATCGAATGGACTCGTTTGGTCTAGTTTTATTTAAGTGGATGGTATTTGTCCCTTTTTCGGAAAGGCCTCTGTTTAGCAGAGTAACTATTTTATGTAATAATGTAACTGGAACAGTCTCTTCACATTTTTTCTGCCTCCATAATACGGCTAAATACGATATGGGGACCCTTATTATCGAGAGAGCTAGTTTAACAAGGGTCGGTGGATGCTAAAGCGTCAAGCTACATTGTACCTCAAAATTGAAGCGTTCATTTTGATTTGGGAATGTTGTCGGAATTTGTCGAAACACTAAGTTCTACAAATTCCGACTACGTAACACGAGGCTCTGTAGTGTCCGTTCCATGATTAGGATTAATCAGAATGTCTCATTTTAATGCCGGGTTCACGATTCTTTCACATGCGTTTTTCGCTTGCTTGCGTCGGCTGGGTACACGGTGTAGAAATCTTCCATCCGCGAAAAGGCGTTCACGAGTCTTCCGCTTTGCGTTGCGGAAAGACTTGCGCGCATGCGCGGCGCCTTGTCTTTGTTTTGGTTTTATTGGATGCGCGGACGCTGCTGCTCTGTGATTGGCCAGTGGTGCTGTTCTCCGCAAACATTCCCTTTTCATTTTTTCAATATCAAACATGGTAGATATCAAATACACACAACACAAAGAAAACGAGCGACTCGTGAACAGTCCTACATGCGCGCACAAGATAGATCTTTGCGTATGCGCGAAACGAGTCACGCAAACAAGCGAAAAATGCAAAGACTCGTGCATCCGGCATAAATCTGTCTCATTTTCACTTCTCGCCTTTTTAAGGCTTGTACAACAACCGCCAAGGAATGCTAGTCACAATATACTATTTCGTTTATCACAAAACTCCACACTGTAGTAGAAATGAAGTGGTTTGTACCGAGCATCATTCATTTAGGCCGCATGTGCCCAAACACACAAATTACCCGAAAACACCGACAGCTATGAAGCCGGCTTGTTTGTGGAGCAAGCTGTCACTTTGAAGTGTCCATTACGTTTACGTCTACAAGTAATTTCATTTTGACGACTTTGTTATACTCGAGTCAATGACTCGAAACAATTAAGTTGAGGTTTTATATTGTCAGAAAAAATGTAATTGAAAAAACAAAGCCCTAAGTCTGGTAATCTTAAATCATGTCTGTTGTGTGTCAATAGCAGGATTTTGTATGTTTGGTATTCAATTAGTAGAGCTCCTTGTGAAAGAGTTCGTCCAGGGAAGTGCTGCCAACTTACCTATTTCTGCCGCCAAGCAGTAATGTTAAGGGTGCTGGTGAAATTACAGGCACACGGGACTTGTCAACTTATGTCTCAGGGTGTCGGGCAGTGGTAGTGCCCCTCATGTCTTTGCTATTTAAAGTTGTGAGTAGCACTGCTACTCTTATGGACAGGCTAAAGTCATGTGTTGTGCTCATTTCAGTGAATTCAGAACTTAAAAAGGCTCCCCTGTAAACTTGGCAATTTCGACATACGATACTTTACGTAGGAGGGGTCGATAAATACGTTGAAAACCTTACAGGGCACGGGTTCTCACATACGGATTGATACACGATATAATTAACTTTGAATGACGGAAGGGAATTCCTTGTTACATTTGCTTGATTATCTCCAACCAAGTTAAGCAATAGCCGGATTATACGATAAATAAATTATCCGCCATAATATTTTGCGACCAACTGCAGAGTTGAAGAAGCGGAAATTGGATTTTTTTGATATCAAGTAAAGGGACGAATTTAAGGTGGCACAAAGAGCGATAAGCACGGCATTTCTTTCGTGGATCGGGTACCAAACGTGGAAATTCGACGAAAAACGAAGGTCGATGAGGTGCGTAATCACATCACGTTGGGTTAAGGTCATTGACTTACAAATAAATGGACGACGGGTCTAATACAAAAACCACG
>NW_020655958.1:6041-23183 GCF_003589595.1 Hyposmocoma kahamanoa
CACTTTTTAGCGCGGACCCGACGTCCATATAATTGTAAGTCAATGGTTAAGGTGGTTAAGATGGGCGCCGTCGTCGGCGCGAAGTGCGCCACCACGTTCCGGCTGACACAGATACTCACCGGGCACGGATTCTTCGGTGAGTATCTGAATCTGTGGGAGGGACCAGGATTCCGGCCAGCTGGACCTCCGAGCGGCACACCCTGGTGAGATCTCTCTACACAACCTCAAATGGCTTTGGTTGATTCCGCATGACAGTAAAAAGGTTGAACAATCACTTTGGAAAAAACATATAGTAAAATCATTGACTTACAATTATAAATGACGTCGGGTCCGCGCTAAAAAGTGTCCGAACTTATAGGTCGTTAAAATCGTATACAGAGCGTCATTCACGCTTTAGTCTTCGTTTGTTCGACTGACAGCGAAGCAAGCAAAATCAGACAGTACTGCGATGACATTACAATATAAATTCAACATTTTAGCTTTTTCATATTCCTTTACATGTCACTACGTTTAAATAGGTTGACTTGGAACATTTTTTTCGTGGTTTTTGTATTAGACCCGTCGTCCATTTATTTGTAAGTCAATGAGTAAAATTGAGAATTTTACAGTAAAACCGCTGTATTCAATAAATGTCAATGATTTTTTTTAATATCAACTAAACTAAATATAACACGAATAGTATACGATATATATTTTCAAATGGCTTTAAATTGAAAAAAAAAAAAATATCCCTGCCACTCAACCCAAGCAAAATGAATCGTAATAAGGGCTAGCTGCATGCCTTCTTACTGTAAAATACTTATATCAAAATAAATATTTAGTAGGAGTAAATCGTACGAGTCTGTTATTAATTTAGGACGTAAGCATTATGCTTCGTTTACAACGAGTTTAGTAATCGTCAGGCAATCAGCGGAGTTGGTTGTTTTAATTATCTCCGACTATCTCCTTATCATATTAACACTATCACGATCAAATATCGTGGATTATCATCATTCTTATCAATTATCATATGTCAGTGAATGTAGAATAATCCCTACGTATTTGACCTTGAACTGGTAGTAATATTAACCCAGACATTAAGGCTGGATCAGTTGGTTAACCGCATATCTCGAAAGTCAACCTGTTGTTCAGAGGTAATGTCAATTTCTTTAAATCGGTTTTTTGATAGTTTGTTCTACAATTTACTTATGAATATAGTTTTCTTTTTACTTAAAATTTACTTACCTAGGTAGCAAGGACACAGGCTTTATTTCAGAATTTATGTTTCTACAATCAACATTAAGGTCATTTGAAAAATGTGAAAGGGTTGTAACCCTAACAACCGTGATCAGGATTACGGCAGTAAAATAGGAAACTTCCGGTCCACAAATTTATTTAACGTGAAGTAAAAGGTAAAGTAGAAAAAAACCCTTATCGGGTTTTATTATGTTGAATTACAGATATTGAATAGACTGTTATTCGCTCATTATGGTCGATACATGATTTACATTGATTGTATTATGATTAAACTTGAAAAGAATAAAAAATTAGACAATTTGATTTAGTAGTTCTGTCTGCTATCGCGGTCAAGCAGAGAGTGACCGTGGTACGAAGCAAAAATGAGAAAGCGAAGGAAGATGGAACAATTCAAATTTAAAATTTTAATACAAGCAAAAGAAAAATACGATACAAAAAAGTGAGATGACGGTGTAAGGAGGTCACACTGGCACAAATGTATATCGTATAGGCACTCCTATACGTGTTCTATTAAGTTCAGTTGATAAACCATTGGTATATGTAAAGAACCTATTGAATACAGCGGTTTTTGTAAAATTCAGTCAGCCGTTATAGGATGGTGCCGATGCAAGTGAGCCCCGTGGCCGCCCGGGGCCCTCTGCCTCCCTTAACTCAATTTTCCTTCAATCTGTCTCCGAAAGAGAAGTGCAAACCATAATCCAGAACTTTCATAACAAACATACCTGCGGGATCGACGAACTCCCCCTGTCCCTAATTAAAGCCTGAAGTGATGAGTTAACTAATTAACCAGTCTTTCGATGAGTGCTGTTTTCCAGACAAACTTAAAATCGCAATAATCAAACCTATCCTAAAAAAGGGTGGAAAATACTTCGATCCTCATGACTACAGATTTATAGCTCTCTTACATTTCTGGAAAAGTATAATCTGCTGGACGATAACCAATTTGCCTTCCGTCAGAAACGATCGACAACCTTAACGATTTACAATTACATCCAATATGTCCTAGAATGCCTTAGAAACAAAAATTATGCTGCTAGATATTCCCAAAGCTTATCATAGAGTATCACATCCAATCCTAATAACCAAATTATATGAAATTGGAATTCGTGGAAATGCTCTCAATTGGCTAAAATTACACCTAGCAGACAGACAACAATATGTACAAGTTAAGCACCTTCAACAGGATTCAGGACAACTAATCAAACTACAATCAAAGTGGCGAACTGTCCTGTCGCTGTACTGGGGTGTGTGCTTTTCCTGATATACATCAACGACCTTCCCAAAATAACCAATCACAAGTGTATTGTATTTGAAGATGATATCTCACTCCTATTTAATTACCCTAATAACCACAATATTAACCTTAACATAAAAAAGACCCTAAAAGACATCTCCCAATGGCTGCAAGATCACTCTCTGTTGCTTAACACAGCCAAGACCAAAATTATACAATTCAGACGCTATCAAAAACTGGACCTGAATATTGAGGAGGTGACTGATTTTACCCTGTTAGGACTCAAAATAAATTCCCACCTTGATTGGAAGGAACATATAGTAAAAATAAAGTCCAATTTCTCCTCCTTTCTTTACGCATAAAGCGTATTAAAATCAATCACACACAATGACTGCGCACTGTCCGCCTATCACGCTTACGCTCAGGCCTCGCTACGCTATGGTTTATTGTTATGGAGTCATAGCACAGACTCACGTGAAGTCTTTATAATCCAAAAAAATGTGTACAAATACTAGCTAACATCACTCAAACCGACAGCTGCAAGCCGTATTAACCTCCATTTATTAACCCTCCTCTCTCTATACATTCTGGAAGTCGCTACATTTGTTCGAAATAACCTCGGTCTATTTGAATTTAACAAGAGTGCACGTCTCAAAGACAAATTAATCCTCCCAGAACCGAACCTGGAAAGATTTAAAAAAGGTCCATACTACAGAGGAATACAAATTTATAATAAAATACCAAAGCATATTAAAAAAATAACCAAAAACAGTATATTTATCTAAAACCTGAAGGAACTTCTAATAAAAAAGCATACTATTCTGTCTCAGAGTTCTTGCAACGAGATATAACAAAAGATCTCATTGTATTTAACCCACGCACATGTTAAGTACCCTGATCGTAACCAAGTAGTTATTTTAATTATTTTAATTATTGGAAATAGATTTTTAAGAGTAAATAATATGTATGTAAGGCTAACTAGATTTAAGTATATTTTGCTGTGCCCAGCCAGCGTCCATGTGATTCTAAAATTTCATGTTACAACTATTTTTGTACCATAGTTGCAATAAACGTCATTTCTTTTCAAAATTTCGAGATAGGTTTGTGTTTTTTTTCTATCATGAAAATTTTTAGGCATCGTGTTTTCACACCATATACTAATCAGTATATATCCTCAATTTTACTATATATTTTTTTCAAAATGTTTGATTCATCACTTCCACTATTATGCAGAATCAACCAAAGTCATTTGAGGTCGTATTGACTCTTAAAAGAGATTTAAAATTAGTGTCTCATTAAACGAAAAAGCCAGTACGCCCTTTCAATGCCCTTCCTCCTTACCTTAATGCTATTTTTTAAGGTTAGTCTGACATTTAGCGTGAAATATCAAAGCATAGGCCTATTTAAGCCAACAGATACCTAATAAATCTGACGATGCTTTGACAACCTAAAAATGTACCTCATTAAATACTTGATGCAAGGTTTTACTAAGTAAGTAGTTCCTTTATAAACTCCTTTTTATCAATGGCATATACTACACTATTGTGGCCCAGAACTCAGACACGTCGACCGCCTTATTAATAACCGCTATTAAATCCTTAAGCGGGAAGGTATTAGCGCACGCAGGCCACGATGTTTTATTTATTTTTTATTTATTTATTTTATACAAAAGGCATACAAAAATACATAATACAATTTCTCGCCAAACTGCGAAAGCAGTTTGTTGGCAAGGATACACTCACAATCTCGAGACTATAGTATACCTACTTACTACGTTTAACAAAATCAATGTACTTACTTAAGCTAAATTTAAATGGCTACTAAAAGAGAAGATTTTAACTTTTTCTTTAAAATGAATTTAGATAATATATCACGGTCTCTCAAAAATATATCACGGTCTCTCAAAAAATCAAATTTATTAAATAAAATGGGCAAGAAATACCTATTTGTTCTTGTACCATAGTAATTATTTACTTTTGGACATACATATTTACTTTCACGGACTCTCCTAGTATTATATTTATTCATTACTTTAATTTTAAATTCGGTTTTATAATAATTTTCAATAGCGGCTAAATATTGAACTTTGGCTTTTACAGGAAGTATTTTACAGTGAGAGAACAGTTTGAATGTGAGATGGGCCATCATTTGAATCGTACCGCACAAACAATACAGGTTAGAATCGTCCGAAATTCACCTGAACAAGTTGTCCTTACTCCGGCCAACTTGAGTCGACGCTTATTTAATGAGTGTGTACAGATCTGTAAGCACCCAAAGACTTTCAGGTCGGCCATGGCAATTCGTGTGTAGGAACAAGATTCCCAGAAGGCCGGACTAAGGTAGATGGTACACTTTCGCCCCAAAAGTTGAACCTCGCATGAGCTGGCTCAATGCATTTTTATGCAGCGAACCTGCAGAGCCTTGAACACCGCTATAGATGCCTGCTTACCGGTATTCTACAGGATATATCACGGAGAGTGTGCGACGGAATTGCATAATTTGATTCCGCCTTCCCCTTTCCATCATCGGGGGACTAGATGTGGGCTAGGGTTCCACCCCTATGTTGTGTATATTCCCTGTATTCGCTCGAAGCGTTTACATCCACATTTATATGGCGAGCGTCTACGGGGTGGAATTCCCTGCCTGCGGACTTGGTCCCCGTATTATATAAGTTGGACCTTTTCAAGGCGAGAATTAATAGGCATTATTTAGGTGTGCATGCTACATCGTCGACCTCATCGTCACTTTCCATCAGGTGAGATGGAGGTCAAATGCCCACTTATTTTTTATAAATATAAAAAAATATCGAGTTCTTAGGTTTTCGCGATTGTTACACATAGGAAATGAAACTATTTTTCCGGATTTAAGTCGCGTATATTTGTTTTTTCAAACAAACCGACGTTTCGGGCCCTTTACAGGTCCCATGGTCACGGTTGACCGTAAACAAATATACGCGATTTAAATCCGGAAAAATAGTTTCATTTCCTATATAAAAAAATAGTTTTCAAACATAAGTACATAATTTGTTTCATGTAGTCTGTGTTATTTTTATGGCTCGTGTGATGTACCTCATGTGTCTTTTTTATAAGGGTACGAAATAGCACTGTATTTACTTCTGTAGCCATTCTAATTAAAAGTTACAAACCAGTAACATTCAATGAACGCATTCACCACGCATTATAAACCGTTAATTATTATTTAAAGGGAATTTGAACTCCCATTAGTGTTTAAAATAATTAATCATAATGCTGCACTGTATACTTCCCCTGTCGGCTATTTATCCTAATTATCCGGTTTCATCCGAGGGTATTATAACGTTTTAGGCCCCTCATAAATGGACGATTATTATGCAACTGTGACATAAGGCAAGCATCTCACGTTTTACTAGTATTATTTATTTATTACATGACATATTATTTGTATTAATTTACACGTATTTGATTGCGAATATAAAAATGTCAGTGTTTCGCGTTTGTTAAGTGCGCCTGTGAGTGCATATGAAAATTACGCCAACTTTATTTTTTGGTCATTTTCTGTTATTTTTGTAAACAGTCATATTTATTTACTAATATTATGCTCCCCGAATATTGTGGAAAAAAAAAACAAAAAACAATATTCGAAAAAAAAAAAAAAAACGAAATTTGTGAAAAAAAAAAAAAAAAAAAAAAAAACATAACACCAAATAAAAACAGAACAGTTCAAAAAATTAAGTTGACGTAGTGTTCATTGGAGGTATTGTGCTGAGTGGTGCCGATTCAGTATCATTAGTTTCAGTTGTAATTTGTTTTTTATTTTGTAAGTACAATTTAAAATGAATGCTACTGAATAAAATTTTCTTTCTTTCGAAATAAAATTTAATCAATTTAACATTGAAGTTTTCACGTGTTTCCGATAAGACATCGCTCATGCTCGTTTTCCATAAATGTAGTAGAAAAAACTCGACTGAGTTTAGTATCTACTATTAATAAGAATCTACTTATTTTTTTACAAAATTATGTAGATACACAAGATACATAGATCGAACACATAGAAAAATTTTCTTCCACCCGATGGCACTTGAACCCACGATCATACTGAACTGCAGTATTGCTCTTACCGACTGAGCTACAAAAGTCAAAATTCTTCGTTTTTGTTAAATATCTTTGTACTGGATTTCTCGGCATTCTTTAAGAAAAATGTCAATAATACATTTAAGTACAAAAAATAATTGAATATCAATTCAATAAAAATTTAATTAATACAGTGAATAGCGACATCTCTCGCCAGGACTGGTAGCTGCAAAGGTACTAACTGGGTGATAAATCTGTCATAGATTTCTCATAGATGGCGCTACGACTAAAAAGTCGTTGAAAGACCAAGTACAAAGACACGACGCAAGCACATAGAAAAATTCGCGAGGGCCGTTGGTTCGTTCCGTGGCTTAGTTGGTATAGCGTCTGGCACGGTATGCAAGAAGACGTCGGATCGAATCCGACCGGATCGAAGGAATTTTTTCTGAGTGTTTTTTCTGAGTGCTCGATCTTTGTATTAATAATTATAACAAACTAGTGGAGTAATTTCACAAAAAATAATTGAATATCAATTCAATAAAAATTTAATTAATACATTTAAGTAGATACATACGTCTTAGGCCTAATGTAGTTTGGTTAAACCGTTTTTTAAATATCGACAATGGCGTTGATGATACAGTTTTATAATACCCTCACCTGTATGTGTCGTGAGTGCAATGACCTAGCTGATGTCCATTCCAAGATAGACACCTTCAGTAGTTGCTATTACGCCTTTCGAAGTGCTATTTGCGAAAGAGTTGGATGATGTTGTCGTGATTGTTGCTGGTTCTCTTGTTAATATTGAACAGTGTTATTTACTCACTCCTAACTGATGTAAAATTTATATTTTTTTTTTTATATAATATTAAGTGACGGGACGAACAAGTCGTGCGCCTGATGGTAAGCTACACGCCTACCCATAACAGTTGCAGTGCCACTCATAGCTTTAAATCGCAAAGATCCGAGGGGCACTGCCACTGCGCCTGTCACCCTGAGACATAAGCTGACAAGACCCTTCAATTAAGTATTTGTGTGTATTAACATTATCATTAGGATTTTAGTTATTATTTGAAAGATTTTAAATATTGTTCACACACAATTAATACTAACTTTGTATACATGTTTGTGGACTTCGTACTAAGTACTATCGGAACTGCCCATATAAATTTACTTACTGTGAAATTAATGACTTTAGTCTGTATTGTATGCTGTATTACTACGAAAAAGAGACTACGAGAATTCGTGCCCTTGCTATAGTAACAAAAGTGGTTATACGTCAAAAGTGTTTTTGGGTCGTTTTCAGATAACCTCCAAAAATGTGTCCCTTTCAATAACTTTTTATGTTATAACATGAATGCTAAGCACCATTTATTTAATATGATTACTTGTTTACTTAGTCTGCGTTACACATAAAAATACTACTTTACTACGTCACAGTAACAAATAAAAATTAAAAAGTGGTCAATTTCTTATTCATGGGAGCCGGTTCCACGTGGCCCTAATTTTAAGAAAAGAAGAAAAAAATGAAACACTCGTGGAAATCTTTCCCATCGAGGATAAACTCTAATAACTTTCACGTCGAATACATACCGTTACTTTTCAATTTATTATAAACAAACATGTTTTCTTGGGAATACAAAATGTGTTTCAATTTTTCTTATCATTAGTGCCACTTCAACTAAAAGCCTCCTAATAACAAAGTTCGCACACGTGAGAAGGGGCTCCTGTCGGATTGGAGTGTACACAGTGAAGTAACCTGTGCATCTCCGTTTTAGCAAAAAATCGACTTAAGTACCAATTTCAGCGCTAGTGACTAAATCGTCCTCATTCATGTAAAGCAATCTATCTAAATAAGTATTAAGTAATATAATAATAATAATAAGTAATTCATGCACTTTTATAACAATCCAGCATATTTTACACACTTGACAATTAAAAATGCATCCAAATATCATTATTGTCGCTCTCATTCTTGTCTACTTTTAAGTCAAATAGTTACTATAAGCCAAATATTAACTTGAAATGTAACAATTAGATAGTGATAGTGGTGGTGATGACGGTGGTGGCGATGATGATGGTGGTGATGATGACGATGATTGTGATGATGATGTGAATGGCAATGATGCTGATGATAATGGTGATCATGATGATGATGTTGATGGTGGTGATGTTGATATATTAATTAGTTTATATGACATTAACAAAATACTTATTTAGATTTATTTATTAATTACATATAGATAGATAGATGGAATTACACGGATGAGAAGGGTTTTGATACAAGAAGTTATATTAAAATATTTGTTACATGTTAAATGTTCTTTTGTGAACGATAAAATGTGTGTTGCAATAATAATTTCTCATTACTGTGCCGTTATTTTCATTTTGGTATGAGAAAATAATTCGTGTTACTGCAATCTCATTCGTGTGACCTAAAATATCGTTTTTTGTTGTATTTAACTTAAATATTTCTATTATTTTATAATTATTGACATTGCTTGAACTTATTTGTACGTTTAAGACCTTAAAACAAAAAAAAAATGAAATTCGGAAAGTGAAATTGACCCTTTTATTACAATGGACGTTAATAACATTGAAACAATATTTTTTACACCTCTTATTTTTTTACACCGTGTAGATATTTATAGTTTATAGATTGTACATACTTATAAAATATTCGTGAATAAATGTAATCCGTGTACAAAGAGCCTTAAAATTGCTATCGATCAATCGCGACCGTGTATAACCGGCGGGCTTGAACCGTATTTCCCAAATTACTGACAGCATTCTGATTTAATATCTCCAATTTATTTGCGAAATATGAATCGTATTTATTAAATTTTCGTCGGAACAAAGTCCGTTGATTACTATGTAATTATATTGATTTCAATTTTAGGATAAATGCTGTGCTTGCTCTAAAACGATGATACCCAAAAGTGGTCTATATTAACCCGCAGAGATCTAGTCCGATCTGAAAGAATCCATGGCAGAGAAAAGAATAATTCGGGGTGTGTGAGTGTATGTAAATGGCGATCCACGAGTATGGAACATTTACGTAGGCCATTACCAAAATACATAGCGTGTAAGGCGCGGCGAAGAACTTGAAGGAGATCGCACAACATAGGGTGCGTTGGCGGTTTTGAAGGCTAAGGGTGTTGGTGAGATTACAGGCATTTATAAGACTTGTCAACTTACGTCTCAGAGTGACGAGCGCTGTGGCAGTGCACCTCAGATGTTTGCTATGCAAAGCTAGGACTGGCATTGCCTGCAACAGCCATGGACAGGCGTGTCGCTTACCGCCAGGCGTACGATTTGTTCGCCCCATCGTTCATTATCATAATAAAATACGATTTTCGCGAACAAACTTTAGCCCCATATATTTGTATAAATAATACACAAAGTTATGAAAAACATAGAATACGTATAATTATGAAGGGGTGGTAATAAAAGCTTCGAAATGTAAATTAAAAATAAGTTTATTAAAAATTTGAATATTCCTGCGTTATTTAGTAAGCTGCCGTAAACTTTTGTGCCAATAAAAATACGGAAACAACCGACTTGAATACTGAAAGTTCGGAATAATGTTCTGTATTTTTCTTAGAAAAATGTCAACTATACGCTGCTTTTGCTTAACAATAAAATAAATTAAATAAGATATAAAAAACCGCTTATAGGGGGTTGTAGACCTCGCTTCGTTGATTCCAGATGTTAATAACTCGATTTTGCTAAAAATATCGATTACGTTATTTAAGAGGGAGCAGAGGAAAAATTCCTAATCTTCGATTTGATTTTAGAGGGTTATATCCACTTTAAAGTTGAAAATAAAATATTGTATGAGTAACTACACGATATATTCAAGCATAGACACTAATCAGAAACATAAAACAATAAAGTTTTCTCGATAGATAAAAATCACGAAATGACCTCTAATTTTCACATTTTTTCGATTCATCCTCGAAATGCTACAGGTTATTAGAACAAAAATTAGATAATTAATTATAATTATGCATGATCGAGAACTGTAACTACGGATTTTTTAAATCCCTTTAGTTTTAGAGTTATTCCGCTAAAACGAATTTGGTACTTTTAATGCGCAAAATTCAACATCTCCTGTCGCATGTCACGCGAACTTCAGGCATATATTTGTTTCACAAATTTGAGCGGAGCCAACATCAAAACTTTTTTGGTATGCTCCCTCTTAAGGGAAGGGTAAGCGTTTGTGACGTAAATGACATTTTGCCAAAAAGTAATATTACTTATTTTTATACATTTGAAGATGTAGTAGTAGTGTTTCAAAATAAATTTCTGTCCAGAAAGACTTCCGCTTTTATCGATCAGACTCATGTTCAAAAAGGCGTCCACATTATATATAAAATATAAAGCGGTGAAAGTAATAGATAGTGTAACACTTCTACTGTAGTTCAGTACGGCGCGCCTCCAATAGATGGCATTGCTTGTATCCTAAAACGCGTTATCGAAGTGTTCACTACTCTGGTATAAGACTGTTGAGGTATTCCCTCAGGGTTATGTGAGCCTTCAGCTCACCCATTCATCCGGTGGCGCAGTCAAGGCCATCAGCGGCCAACTGTAAAGTGCCAGTATAAAAAAAAACCCCGGGGAAAAACCTCCGCAGCGTTCTTTTTTTTAATACTAAGTGAAGGGACGGACAAGTCGTGCGCCTGGTTGTAAGCGGCACGCCTATCCATAACAGCTGCAGTGCCACTAAGAGCTTTAAATCGCAAAGATCTTATAGGCACTGCCACTGCGCCCTTCACCCTGAGACACAAGTTGACAAGTCCCATGTGCCTGTAATTTCACCAGCACTTTTATCCTTCCAAACAAGAACGCAGTAATGCTCACATTACAGCTTGGCGGCAGTAATAGGTAAGGTGGCAGTATTTCCCTGGACGAACTCTTTCACAAGGCGCTCCTGTACCCGTCGGCCAAGGGAAGTCCTCAACGAGTCTGATGACCCTATTACTACCGCCACTTTAAAGGACAACCAGATTGCCAATTATGTCTTACTCCACACGTAGCAACCATCCTGGCAAGATGCTGGCAGCGTTCCCTCTTTGTATGGCTAGTGTTATTTAGCAGAATGTGTGTTTTCTTTCGAAAGAGTAATTTATTATTCAGAAGTACAGATCCCATCCCATTTTTCGTAGACTTGTGTGCTTTATTTGTTAATTTTTAAAAACACTTAAATTATCACGACAGGTTTAACCTAATGCAACAAATTATGATTACTAAATTGTGACAGCTATCATTGCAGATGTATTTCCTATTACCATAGTGTAATTACGTAACTGGTTTCAAACATAACAATAAACAAACTCACTTAATATGTACCACTATAAGAAATTTTACAATACGCAGCCTGTGCGAATTCACTCAGCGAATAATTGAACAAATCGATGTCGTTTGACACCGCGTCGAGTGCACGCAGCGCTCTCATGAGGGGCGCATTGTGCAGCAGGTTGGTGCGCGCGCGACATTAGCGTACATAGGGCGCACTATAAGTTTCCGGAACTGGCCACTTACATAAACAATATTTAAAAAGTAATTACAACATTTGAAAATGGGACTCTTTGGCTGTAGAATTCAGTTTGTTTCATCAGACTGTCAGTTGTTTTTATATTGTGGCATCATTTTAGAGATTGGTTGTCTACATCACCATGGATTTAACTCGTGAAAATTTTCGTAGTATGATTTTCTACGTTAATGTAACAGCTCAGCGGAGCTTCGCTCGGCTTCTAGCTGCTTTTGGCGATGAACCACCATGTAAGACGACTATTTATAGCTGGTTTGCAGAAGTCAAACGCGGTCGTGTGAATTTCAATGACGAATTTTGTGATGGTCGTCAGTCTACTGTTGTGAACAACAAAAACCTCGATGCTGTATGCACGCATGTGACATACCATGAGATTCGGGCATCTTTAGGCATTGGCATGAGTCAAATACAATCAATACTACACAAACATTTGGGTGTGAAAAAGCTGCTCTCTCGGTGGATCCCACACAATTTGAATGAGGCTCAAAAAACGGATCGCGTCACTTAGTGCAATGCCATGCTTACCAGATTCAACGAAGGGGCGTCAAATTTGGTGTGGGACATAATAACAGGTGACGAAACATGAAATTATAGTTACGATCCCAAAACAAAGCAGTAATCGAGCGTAAGGGTCTTTCGAGATGAGCCGAAACCAATCACAGTGGCGCGCATGCAAAGTGCCTCTAAGCGGACGATTGCTTCTTTTTTTAATAAAACTGGACACGTGGCTACCGTTGCTTTGAAGAATCGTTGTACCGTGCATAGTGTTTGGTGTGTACCAAGACCTTTTGTTTGCCGGAAGTTGTTGACAAACTCCGTAAAAATGACCGTAAACGCCGTATCATCTTGCACCACGATAATGACAGTTCTCACACGGCCGGGCAGACAAATGAATTTTTGAAGGTGAACAACGTTGACCTTATGAGCCATCCCGCGTACAGTCTCGACTTGGCACCTTGTGACTTTTATTCACTTCCAAAAATTAAGAGCCAGTTACGCGCTCAACGATTTTCATCACCTGAAGAGGCTGTCGAAGAGTATGAAAAATATATTTCAGAGATTGTCACGCAGGAGTGGCATAAATGTTTTCAAAATTGGTTCACTCATATGAAAAAGTGCATTAACGCTAACGGAGAATATTTTGAGAAACAATAAATCAATTTCTGACCATTTATAGTATTTTTTTCTCATTCGTTCCGGATACTTATAGTGCGACCCACGTATAAGGTTTATTAGACATTAGTGTATAAGGTGCGATATTATTTATTAGCAATTGTGAGTACCTACTTGAGTGGACACTTGCTTTCTGGGTTTTAGATTCTGTAATTATTTAACAGTGAAATCGTTCGGGATCGTGCGTAAAGGAGATTCGACGGAGAATAGGAATAGGTAAAGGTGCCATGGCCCAACTGCAGAGAGTATGGAAGGACCGTAACATCACACGTAAAACTAAGATGATAAATAATAATAATGAGTTTTCCATTTTTAACATTATGGAGTGGAATGGTGGACACTAAAAGCATGACCGCGTTGACGTCTTTAAGATGTGGCGTTGGAGGAAAATGTTGGGAGTCCGTTGGACCGATTTTCGCATCAACAACGTCCACACCAGACTGTCAACCTTATGTCTACGTACTTGGTTTCTTTGGCCACATTACTAGGCAAGAAGAGCACAAACAACTAATGGTCATCGGACGGATCGACAGTAAACGTCCAAGGGGTCGCTGACCGACAAGATGGCCCGACCAACTTTGTACGGTTCTTGGCATAGGTCGTCATGACGCGCTACACTATGCCAAAGACCGCCACAGGTGGCACAGCGTTGTTGTGTGGAGCTTGTTTTCGCAGAGGAGTCACGACCCTCAGTGAGTATACCTCACGTGTCGTATACGACACTGGAAGGAGGAAAAAAATCGTGATAGTACTAGCTTTTCGGAGAAGGTAATACAATTCTTTGAGCGTGAGAAGTTGCCGACCTGCATTAGGATAGGTGTTTTAAACACTCACCGTAACCAATGCCCTTTAGTGGAACGTACATGGCTCGATGATGACGACTGGTAAGTAATATATCACTACGTTGAATGTGGTGTCACGAATAATGGTGTATTTGAGTGTTTTTCCTTCATAAACAAACTATTTCCCGGTAAAAAATGGCCTTTTGTGCAAAAACAAGCTATTTGTGAATATACTCATGTTTACCAAAAACCCCGGGCGAAAGATAAAAAGTATCAGATCGAAAATACCTTTTCGCAGTGCTATCTCAAATAACCGACCAGTTTCACGAGTTTATTAATTAATGCTCGAGGTCTCAGCGGCAATGGGTAGAGTGGGGACTGTCATACCAGGTAATAACAATAAAGATAATAGATACGTTATATATTATTTACGGTGTTGTCATAACATACCTAATAACACCTGTTGCAAACCTTAATAACAGGGGTTTAAATTTGAAATTGCCGATTTATCATACCGGCCACTTTGAATTCAAATTAAACCTGCATGTTGTCAGATTTCAGAATGAAACATTTTTCACGCGAAAACTAAAACATTCTTCATTAAAAAAAACATGATATATTTGATTGTTCGACTTTCAATTGTTTTAGATTCAGCTTTTAACGTGAAGATGGATACAGCGAAAATCAGAGTAATTTTCGAAGTTCTCACAAGGGGTTAACCCTAGAAACGCCAGAAACAGTTTTAACACTACAAGACATGCTGTTACAAACCATCTGTCATCCTACATACTCTCCGGATCTCGCCCCAACAGACTACCATTTTTTTCGCGATTGGGATATTTTATGGTTTATTGCTGTCTGTTCAATTAGTATGGAAACATTGAAAATGCGAATTATTTCCGTGTTACAGCCCACGGCTTTTGTGTTCATCAGTAACAAAACAAAAGCTCATTCCCCTAAAACACTCGAAGACATACCTACAAATACGAGTATATGTGTGTATTTACAAAATTAAATTTCACTCAGTGCAAGTGAAATTGAATCCTACCCATAACAGTGGAAGGTCTAAACCGCTGAAGGCTACGCACACAATGACACTCCACGCGTGAATTTCTAGGGTCGACACGTTGTTTAATTGGTACAGGCTTATTTCTTAATTATAGCTACAGAATAAACCGAAATACCGTTAGGTATTTGGCTTTTGTCTCCGTGAAGATAATCATTTCGATTACGATCAATAAACAAGCGACAACATACGCAACGCTTAGGTACGTACATATAGTAAAAGCAAACAAGGATAATCCCCGTGATATTTCATTTGACGTTTGTCATAGGGATGAGGAAAAGTAGATTTTTAGTGAATTTATTTTTGAAGCAAAGTAGTCTCGTTCTCGAGTAAACGTGTTCTGGAGGATGTATGAAGAATTTAAAGGCATAAAACACACAATTATAATTTAAATGCAATTTCAATAGATATTTTAGAAAGTTAAAAAAATATATATTATTAATTTATAGGTTCCAAAAAAGTAATAACACTGACATTGCCTATGATTGAAATTTTTAACGATATACACACATCAAAAAAAGTTTGCGATCAATAGCATAATCTCCTATAATTCTTTAAATTTAACTTTATCAAGAAAAAATCTATGTTGTATGCTTTCTTTAAATAGGAATACCCTGTTTGAAATTAAAATATAAAACTATTTTTTATTATTTATTTTAAAAAATTGAGCCATTAATCATAATGTAATAGTGATAGAAATTTCATAGAAAGAAAAAGACTGTTTAATTAAACTTAAACAACAATTTATTATTAAAAGGTGTGAATTCAATATAAAATAACCCCTCCCCTGCCTCGAATACATGCGAAGATCCTCCTGGGCATGCCGAGGATCAAGTTATCCAGCATTTCCTGGGGTAACCTATCCCATTCTTCAATAGCGGCTTCCCTGAGCTCTGGAACTGTCTGGGGACGTGGCTCACGGTTCCATACTGCTCGTTTAAGAGCATCCCACGCGTGCTCTATTGGGTTTAAGTAGGGCGAGCCGGCAGGCCAGTCTAATCGTGTGATATCGTATTCTTGAAGAGCAGCATTGACTCGTTGAGCTCGATGTGCGGGCGCATTATCATCGACCAGTACAAATTGGTGCCCATGGTTTACTCGGAATGGTCTGACGATATCATCAATAGCAACTGCTTTGTACATGTCTGCTGTCATGAAGCCCCGATACGGGATCAAAGGCGTTCTAGCTCCAATCATAATGCCACCCCAAAAGGACACCGATTTTCCGCCTTGCTGAACTGTTCCAGTGGCAGTTCTTTGTCTTTCACGGTCGCCTGGTCTTCTCCAGACACGGACACGTCGGTTATCTGGATGAGTGCTGATTCGGGATTCGTCAACGAAGAGACAGTTTTGCCAAATGTTTTCGTCCTCACCTTCTTCATTTTGCCGAAGTCTAGCCCACTGCAATCTTCGTTGTTGACGTTGCCGGGAATTGAGCGGAGCTCGCCAAGACCTCCGTGCTCGTAATCCAGCCTGGTGCAAGCAATTGCGAACGGTCTGCGTGCTAACTTCAAGCCCAGAGGCGGCCCTGACTTCTGCTTTTATTTTAGTGGCGTTGATTGTTGGATCACGGGCTGCCAGCAATCTAATATAGCGCTTTTGGGCAGCTGTCAAAACAGTTGGGCGACCGCTGCGGGGTCGGTCAGCTAAATTCCCCATTCCGTGATACCTCTGCAACGTAGCCACGACACAGGATTGGGATATAGCAAGTCTGCGTGCTATTACTCTCGTGGTGTATCCTTCTTCCCTCAAAGTTACTATTCTAGCTCGTAAAACCTCTGATAATCCTCTTGGCATTTTTTCAATCACAACTTTCCGCGAAAAATATCTTGAATCGCTTATAATTGACTAAATCAGATTTCTGAATGAGCGTAAGCTAGGACTGAAAGCCTTTTTATATGAAAAAACAATTGAACGGGGTCATTGTTTTATGTTCTAATTTATTTTTAAATAAAGAATCTAAAAAGAAGAAAAAATCATAATATAATCTACAGTAACAAAAAAGATTTCAGTTTTTCGAAGTGATCGCAAACTTTTTTTGATGTGTGTAC
>NW_020655959.1:0-5397 GCF_003589595.1 Hyposmocoma kahamanoa
TAGCAGATAGATGATTCGTTTTGACGAGAACTTACATATTATGCGTTGCAGTTACCATTGAGACCATGGTAACGAACACAGCGTAGCGGAGCTATTTGAGGTTTTTTAAATAAAAAAAGTTATCATTATTATTATCAAAGAGTTATTCTTTATTGTCATTCAGTCATGACTGATAATCGATGGCCAGAAAAAGGTGTTCCACATTATATAAATACATGTATAGATAAGGAGCGACATAGAGTTAAACCATCAAATATTAATTAATTACTGTTTTCGATTTCCGGATAAAAAAACTCCTCTCTTTCTTAGCAGTACATGGTTAAGGCCGTCCAAAAAGGGCACTTTCTCGTCTTGTTTATGCATCCAGCAGTTTTTTTAATTAAAATAACCTAGTGTGAACATTTTCTTTTTGAAATACGACATTTCAGTGGTTCGAATTTATGAATATCTGTTATAATATAATGTGTATTTGAATTTAAATAAAATATTTTCATAACTAAAATGTCCGACAATTCCCTTCGTAAATAATTTTTTTTTTTAAGTTCTACTAGATAATGTTACCGTTCCATCAATGTGACCGTCAGTATTTGTTCTCTAAAGCTAGGTAGCGGAAAGTGACCATTCTCGTTACTTTTTAATTTTTTTTTGGCAAAATGTCTGTTATCTACTGCATTTTTTACATGGCACCATATGAATTACTTTAAAATCCAACTTTGACTTCCTAGGTTAGTAGTTATACGATGCAGTAAAACCATTTCGAATTTGAAAAAAGTAATGAAAAATTTGGTGGTTTTAACAACTATATGTCACTCCTTGTAGTTATATATATAAACACCTTTTTCCGACCTATGCTGATAATCATATGAATACGATTGGTGGAGAATGTTCGAATGTCTTTATGACAAAAATATCTGAGATAGTGTAACTAGCATTAGATTATGAGTCTCCATTTCGGTAATTTAGTCGCCAAATGAAACCCGCGTAAATGTCGTGGCAACCAAATTAGCGTGATTTACGGGAATCAATTGTTATCAGTTCGTACGCAACATACATTAATGCTTACTGTGCAAAAATGAAAATAACAAAGTAAAAATTTAAATCCCTCTATTAAAATAATACGCGCTATTTACCAATACTACATACGCGGATTTGCACTATCTCCGACGGTATGGCAGTAGAGGGACTATATGACTTGATGGGCAATTGTCTAATGACAACCAAGTAATGTAGTAATTATGTATATAGAATACTAATACAGAGTGCAACAGAAATGATACCGCATATGAACTACTTCTCGTATCGATAGTATACACTATAATGCTTGCCATTGTGATGAAATCGTGGTGACATTACTACTTGTACTCATTTTTGTTACACCCCATATATAGTAAGGTACTTGAACGATTTGTAAAAGGTAGCGAGGTGAATAAATTAATTTATTACTCTAAGACTTATTTTTATTTTACCAATTACATGATTTTTAACCGACTTCAAAACAGGAGGTCCTTAAATCGACTGCGTTTTTGTGTATATTACACCATTATTCCGATATTGGTGTTCAGACTTTCGATGATTCTTTTTTTTTGTTGGATAGGGGTTACCTCGGTAGTGGTCACATTTAAATTTGAGGAAAATATTTCATCCCTGAGGGTGACAAATTAGGGGATGAATACTACTGAATTTCACCCACTTTCAATATAACTTAGTACACAGATGTATTTCCAATTAAAATAAAATGTTATGGTGCCCTGGAGCTGATCCGATAACAAAATCGGCAGACGGGTCAGAGGAACTCCTCAACAGTGTACAGCAGCTACCTTATGTTTAGTGTCATAAGATTCGTTTTGACAAGGACTTCCATATGCGTTTTAGTTATCGTTGAGGAGATTACGGCAACGAACACTACGAATTAGGGAATCCAAGCCCGCACCAATTTTACGACATTACACCTGCGGTATCCGTCAGATTTGCAGGATTGAAAATAAGTTTTAATTGAAGAAAATGTCTCCATTTTTCTTTTTTTTTTTCAGTCGTGTAGTCCCGCAGATGTCGTTCTATAAGTAATTTATTCTTCTTAAAAAAAAATATTAAAATTTAAAACTGTTTATTACAATATTAATAACAAGTTACAGTACATTCAAGGTAGAATCTTAAAATTAAAGATTATTTATCCTTTTCTAGTGAGTTGCGTTAATATGTAAGGTACAACAATTAAATCAATGACCAGTTTGTGTATGCCTCCTCTGATATTGATCTTTCATATAAAATCTTTTTAATTTGTTTTTGACTTGTATAGGATTTTTATCTGTTATTTCATCTTGGCCTCATATTTCCTGGAAGTCATGATTTTACTTAGTACTCAGAATAGGCCATATACTTCATAGTGAGACAATTACCCGCGCGAGCAAATTCACTTGATCTTTCTGATATTGAAACGTGCGATAAAGATTTTTGAATGTGAAGGCAATAGAGGGATTCCGCCAACAAGTGTTGAAACCGAGCGCCCGCCCCGGGTAGGTACTTGCATAACAAACTAAGATCCAATTTTTAAAAGATGAAACTGTCATTTATTCGGGCAAATTAGGCAAGTACCAATAACTCACATTTAACACGCCTTTTATTTCATACAACACTTAATAAATTCATGAATAAAGTAGGTACTTAGAACAAATATATGGTTTTTTGCAGTCCCTGTAAATTCTGCGGATCCGCGCGGGATTGCTACCCTGGATCCCGCACGCTTGCGGGACTAAGATTTTGATGCGTGATTGGATTACCTACACCGAATAATCAAACAAGCAAATCAATCAAATTCAAATTCAAATTCAAAATAATCTTTATTTCATAGGTAAGCATTATTACACTTGAAATCGTCACAATGGTTAAACTCTACCGCTCATTCGTAAGGCAGATTCCCCTGAGAAGAATGAGCAAGAAACTCTAGGGGTTGCTCTTTGTAAATAACATTTACAATATTTTTTTATTTGAAACATCAGATTGAGACTACCTCCATGAGCTAAACGGGTTACTACCACGGATTTTTGTCATCCAAGTACGCAGAAGTATAATAACCTTTAGTATAAAGTTTTTGTTTCACTATAGTTTTAAACCTCGTGAAAGGCAAATTTTGTATATCAACCGGAATCTTGTTATAGAAGCGTATACATTGCCCCTTAAATGATTGTTTGACTTTGTGAAGACGACTATCAAGAAAAGCTAGTTTATTTTTATTCCTCGTATTAATGTTATGTCTGTCACTATTTTTCATAAAGAAATTACTATTCCTTTTAACATAAATTATATTTTCATAAATGCATTGTGAGGCTAGTGTAAGAATGTTAATTTCCTTAAACTTATCTCTCAAAGATACTTTGGGGCCCAGATTGTAAATTGCCCTAACTGCACGTTTCTGCAGGACAAAGATTCTATTGATATCGGCGGCATTACCCCAAAGCAAAATGCCGTATGTCATTAGACTGTGAAAGTAGCTGAAGTAAACCAATCTAGCGGTTTCGACGTCTGAAAGTTTCCTTATTTTTTTAATCGCGTACACTGCAGAGCCGAGCCGTTTTGATAACTTACTTATATGGGGACCCCATTGCAATTTAGCATCTAACGTTATACCTAGAAATACAACTGTATCCACAAGATTCAATTTTTCGTTTCTAACTACAATGTTTGTAACCGTCTCTCTAACATTGGGTAATGTAAATTTCACACAATTTGTTTTTTTCTCATTAAGAAGTAGGTTATTAACAGCAAACCAATCAACTACTTTAGATATAGCATTGTTCACATCGTCATAGGAACATTGGTGCCTTTTAACTTTAAATAATAAGGAAGTATCATCAGCAAACAATACTATCTCATGTTTTATACCCTCCATAAGGCTAGGTAAATCATTAATATAAACTAAAAACAAAAATGGGCCTAGAATTGAACCTTGAGGGACACCCATGCTAATTACAGACCCTGACGATCTCGTACCGTTAACATCGACCCTCTGTACCCTACCACGCAAATACGATTTAAGAAGGTCGAGATCACGTCCCGCCACACCATAATGGCGAAGTTTCCTGACCAGTGTATCATGGTGCACACAATCAAAAGCCTTGGAAAGGTCACAGAATACACCAATAGCATCATGTGAGACTTCCCATGCATCAAATATATGATTAATCAACTCTACACCAGCGTCGGTTGTAGAGCGACCCCGAGTGAAACCAAATTGTTTAGGAGACATTAAATTATTACTGTAAAAATGTGCACACATCTGATTTAGAATAATTTTTTCAAATATTTTACTGAGAGTTGGTAGTATTGATATAGGTCTGAAATTGGTGGGGTCAGAAATACTACCAGATTTGAAAAGTGGAATAACTTTACTTTGCTTCATGAGGTCAGGAAAGACACCATCATCAACACATTTATCAAAGACACAGGCTAAGTAAGGCGCAATACAATCAACTATAGAACTAATTACTCTGACTGAAAGACCATCAAGATCAGCAGTATTTTTTATATTTATAGACTTAAAGGCTTTAACAATATCGTTTGGAAATACATGACGGAACCTTAAATTAGTGATACTAACTGCATTATTTTCTTTTAGTAAGGATTCAGCGGCCGTGGGAGATGAATTTAACGAATTAGTAGTCAAAATTGGAATGTTGGTAAAAAAATTTTCAAATATTTTAGCAACTTCTGCGTCTGTGTTTACAATTTTGTCATTAAATCTTAGTTGAAAATCTAAGTTACGAGGTTTGACCCTTCCAGTTTCGCTATTTATAATATTCCAAGTCGTTTTTACTACATTCGCGCTGCTTTTTATTTTATTATTAATAAACATTGCTTTGGCTGCCACACAAACACGTTTAAACATTTTCGAATATTTCCTAACAAAATCATTCAAACTGTTACTAGTGTTATAAGTTCTTTCATCGTAAAGATCATATAGCCTTTGTCTACTTTTGTGAATTCCCACAGTCGCCCATTCACTAAATTTCAATGAATTATTAATAGTTATGATTTTGGACTTAAAAACATTATCACGTTCACTTTTCACTATGTTGAAAACTGAATTATACAATTTATTGGGATCGTTAACGTACGGAATGTCAGTTAGTTTAAGCATTACGTTATTTCTATAAGCTTTAAGTCGACCATTATTTATCGGAACACATGTGATATCCTTTTTCGGCATTTTGTCAACAGTTATATTAAAAGTGGCCAATTGACCGCAGTGATCTGAAGTTAATTTATTTATAATAGATTTATTACTAGGTACGGCGTTGGTATAAATGTTGTCTAAACAAGTGGCAGTAGTAGAAGTTATTCTAGTAATCAATCAAACAATCAATCAATCAATCAAACAAATGATTAAACAATCAATCAATC
>NW_020655959.1:5407-17373 GCF_003589595.1 Hyposmocoma kahamanoa
CAATCAAACAATCTATCAATCAAACAATCAATCAAACAATCAATCAAGCAATCAATCAATCAAATAATCGATCATACAATCAATCAAACAATCAATCAATCAAACAAATGATTAAACAATCTATTAATCTATCAATCAATTAATTAACTAATTAATCAATCAAGCTATCAAACAATCAATCAATCAATCAAACAATATATCAATCAAACAATCAATCAAACAATCAATCAATCAATCAAACAATCAATCAATCAATCAAACAATCTATCAATCAAACAATCAATCAATCAAACAATCAATCAAACAATCAATCAAACAATCAATCAATCAAACAATCAATCAAACAATCAATCAAACAGTCAAACAATCAATGAATCAATCAATTCGAGGTCGATTTTAATTTATAAAAAGGTTTTATTTAGGTATTTTTGGTAGGGTTATATGGTAGTCCAATTGGAAAACGTTTGCTACGCGGCGGGTACGAACATCCGTTTCGTTCATACAGACATCAAATAAAGGACTTGATCTTGGTATAGTGCTCTCAGAGTTTAATAATAATAATAACGCACACACTCAACATAGCCCCGCACTAGGGAAATCCTGTGTCGCGGGTGCCATGGACACATACATAGACAACCACAAATTACACCCAAACTCACGAGAGAAATAAATGCAGGCATACAAACATTTCCTCCGGCCCGGGAATCGAACCTGGAACCTCTGCGTGGCAGTCTGGCATGGTAACCGTTCGGCCACGGAGGCAGTTAAGGCAGTTTGATTTGTTTACCCAACCCATATTGCTTCAATGACCCAACCCAACCAGTCTACCATGAGATGAGTTTTCCGCTTTTATTTAAGTAAGTATAAAAAAATTTAGGAGCATTTTTATTGGGAAAATTTTGAGAAGACCTGACTGTCAAGAAAAATTTTAGAGCTTAGAAATCTAGAAGAAAAATCTTCTTTTCACTTATGCTCTTAAAGTTCGTATTTATCCTGGGTGTAGGCTGCATAAAATAGGATTGTATGCTCTAGTGCATAAAATAAAAACGCCTGCGTCAACAGCCACGCACACTAGAACTTTTATAAAATAAAATTTTAGGTACTTTTATTTTTTTTAATCCGTTATATTACAAAATTTAAAAAGTAGGCAAAAGTAATTACAGTAAGTTACAAGAAATAGAAATGCATAAAAAATAAAAGCTTGTAAAATATAACTGAGCATTATGTAGTCCGGCGTGAGTCACGTGTAGAAAATAATGGTTTATTTGTAATATCAATAGAAGTGAAAAGCAGAGTGTATAATTCGTTCATAAAACCATTTTACCCTCAACGTAAGTATCCACCACAAGGGATATACTCGTCTCGGGTAATAATAATTAGTCCATAGAATTTGGACATTTCAACGAGTGCACTTCTCTCTTTCGAATAAATTTGAAACGAACATGTTAGAATGAGATGGAAAATACTGAAGCTCGACTTCACGAAAACCATAACTTATCGATATTCAATTTGGCTGAAAAGTACAGCAACCGTCAAGATTTAAAAAAATGTACTCCGAAATAAATTTGGCGGGAATTCTCGGAATATTCTTCTAGAAGCCCGCGCGATTAGTGAATATAATTTCATAAATTTAGGTGAATATCGTTTATTTCGTCATCTATTGTTATTATTTCGAAGCACAGGCAATCAAAATATAGTTTTAACATAAATTCGTACATATTATAGTACCTACTGAGAAGGACAAATCAAAAATTGTATTTTCACTTTTTGTATTGCTCTTTTTTAGGAAAGATGAGTCGCTTCAACCTGCGGCAAAGGCCGCGGGTTAGTTATTATGAGCCCGAAGAACCTGGTCTCGACGAATATGTCTGTAAGTAATTATTTATACATCTTTTTGGAAAAGAAAACCGACTTCAAAACTTGTATGCAGAGGCTCGAGTTAAAGGTTTTGTAGAGCCAACTTTATCTCTGTCTTTGTGTACCGATCTTGATGATTTTTTTTAACCGACTTTAAAAATAGGGGGAGGTTCTCTATTCGACTGTATTTTTTTAATGCTAGTCAGTGTTAAGACCTATTACAAATTTTCTGGATTACATATAATTTAGTCGTAATAAAAAGACTGTCTCGTATTGCCAATCCGAACAGATAATTAAGTGCGTATTAGACAATGTTAAATAAAAAGAAAGTAAGCAAAAAATAATTACACACAGCAGATTAAAACTATATGAAAAGTAATATGAAATAATCAAAATAATATGAAAAAATACGGAAATGCTAAAAATTAAGTACATTTTATAATCATTCATTACAAAAGTAAAAAAGAAACTACAAACTCTGAAGACATCACTACATTATAAAACTACTTATCCTCTGTCTCTGTGTTCGGAGCCGCGGCCTTCTCAACAACAATTGAAACGCGTGAATCTCGTTAAAACTAACCATAATGAGCCCAAACACAAGGTAGCTGCTGTGTAAAGCAGCTACCTTGCTCCTGAACGTTGTGTAGTGTTCTGGAGTTCCTTGCTGCATTTCCATCATAAGATCAGCTGCAGATCACCTTAACATTTTATTTTCATTGGGATCACATCGATGTGCCAAGTTTTAGCGAAATCGATTAACGGAAAGTGGGTGTATAATAAACAGGTTTCATCCCCTAATTTATCTTAGTATTTACTACTTTTTACTATTACTTAGTAATTAATATTTTCTTCCAATTTAAATGAGACCACTACTGAGGTTACCCCTTTCCAACAAAAAAAAGAATTATTAAAAGATGTCCAAAATAATTTTTATTTTTTTGAGAAATTTCCTTTTTGTCAGTCTAATACTTCTAAATTCTAAAACATCAGTTTAGTCTGTTATAGACAAAGTTTCTAAGGTTTGGCGGTAATATTTATTTTGTAGGTAAATATTGTTTCAACTGTATTTTTTTTTAGGAGACTTAGGGTCGTATTCCAGAACTCTACTCAATACTCAAGTCAGAACATGAGTATTGCAGTGAGCACTGAAAATCATACTCAAGTCCTTGCCATTAGGGTCGTATTTCCAGTGGTTGAAATCATACTCAAGTCTGCTCAAATCCTGACTTGAGCATTGAGTAGAGTTCTGGAATACGAACCTAAGGGTCGTATTCTAGAAGTCAGGATTTGAGTATGGTTTAAAGCACTCGAAATCATACTCAAGTCCCTGCCATTAGGGTCGTATTTCCAGTGCTTGAAATCATATTCAGATCCTGACTTGAGCATTGAGTAGAGTTCTGGAATACGACCCTAAGTGTCGGGACGAATTAACAAAATTATTGTACTGTTGGTAAAGACGTTGTATGCTATATAATATAATAATGAATAAAAATATACATTGAACTCTATATAGGATTTGGATGTGAGATTTGGAAAAAAAAAATTTTAAGTACTAGTAACTTTCGCTTTGGCATCAATGCTCATTAATTAGATGAGTATGGTCACTGCCTACCCCGATGGGAAAAGTGGGTGAAGAGTATGTACGTATATTCTACTGATATTTAGGGAAAATATTTTCTCAATGGAACTTCCAAAGATATTACAAAAAAAAATTATAACAAAATTTCGATCTCCCCTTCAATTCTACCCATAATGATTCACAGTTTGCGACGACTGCGGTGACCACGTCTACGAATACTGTGCTATACATGGACCACTACTAGTTATTTCTGATGATAAGGTATGTTAATTTATATGTTACATTATATACCTCGTGCCGTGCTCAACAAAGTGCATTAGAGTAGTGACGATGCGACCTCCTCCGTCGTCATCCCACCTTTTTATCACCTTTTCTCTGGTTTCTGGCCACTTATTTTCAAATTTTGAATCGTTCTTTAATTCCTTTGCCTCGTCATTCTCACTTTGCTTCGTTCTGTCCATTGACCTACCAACAAATGGACGTCGGGTCTAATACAAAAAAAATGTTCAAAGTTAACCTATGCAAACGTAGTGACTTGTAACGAAATATAAAAAAACTAAAACATTTAATTTAAATTGTAACTTCATTGCAGTACTGCCGAATTTTGCTTGCAACAATTTAAGCGCCCAAAAACACCATATTCAGCTTCTACTGGAAACTTAACAAAATGCGCCATATTTAGCTTCGACTGAAAATTACTTGAACACAAGAGTAATGGAGCAGCCTTTATTGTAAAGATTAATGAATTTATATATATATTATTATGTCAAATTTTGTACAAGTTTCGTACAAGCAAATGTATTTTCAGACTTCTGATAGGTAATCCCAAGCCGTAAAACGAGTACAACAATATTTTGTTAATTATTGCTAACGTTTAATAAAAAATCATTTTAAAAATAAGATTAAAATCAAAGGGACTCTATAGTTTCTTTGTTCTTAATATTTCAATCGCTGGTGGTCGAACAATTGACAATGGTCTCTTTCCATCTTTTGCGCATGCAATGTGTAGAAAAAGGACAGCTGTTAGCTATTTGGTTATTTCTTCTATTTTATTTATAACAAAGTAACAAAAGCAAACATGCTTTTGTTATTTTGTTATATTTACCATTCATTTATATTATATAAATTAAATACTATACAACTGTACAAAATAACACTTTTAAATGATAACTATGATAACGCAATATATTTGTTTAGTGAAAATATGATACAAAATCCTGTTTTTCCACTTTACTGCAGTATTTTTTACAAGTTATTATTATATAGTACTGCATGATTGACAAGCGCGCTATCAGACGACTAACGAGACTGTTGCGCGGTTGACACTAAGTATACGATTTTAACGCCCTATAGTTGCGGACACTTTTTTTCGCGAACCCGACGTCCATTTATTGATAGGTCAATGGTTCCGTCGTCACCCTCTGTGTAAGGGCAGAATAGCGATTCTGTCCTTACAGGATGTCACCTTGTGATCGCGACGCGGTAACCGTTATATACGTTTAACGATGTAACGTAGTGCTTATACACTACATCACACACTTTTTCTGGCAAAGTTAAATTATGTCGTAGCTCTGATACGTCTAGAAATGACAAACCTCCACAAAAACACCAAAAGCATGCTTAACCTCCTAAGACCCTGTATATATCAAAATGCATATAATACTTGAAGTGATATAAGACAGACAGATAGTGTATGTACATTCTAATGAAAATATCGCATTCTAATTTAGCTCTAATTGATCATAATCTAGAAAATTACGACAAAACTGAGGACATGTTTGCCTGGGATCTGAAACATGTAATATTTTGTACATTTTAATGTACTTTGGGCCTTTAAAGCTTTTCCTATTGCAGTTCGCTACGTCTTAGGAAGTTAAGCGGTGCCAGCAGTGCGTGACACGCTTTTCAGAGTTACACACGGCGACTATTAGCAGCGATGCAAGACGCGCATTCAAGAAACGCGTGATTGCATCGCTACACTGCGATTTACAGGCGATTGCATCGATGCAAACGCGCGACTCTATCGATACAAACGCGCGAAACCTTTAAATTCCAAGTGTAGCACACACTCACACACACACACACACTCTCAACATAGCCCTAGCAATCTAGCACTAGGTAGCTAGCAACATAGCACTAGGGAAACCCTGTGTCGCGGGTGCCATGGACACACACATAGACAACCACAAATTACACCCAAACTCACGAGAGAAGTAAATGTAAGCCGTATAAATAATTAGATCGAACCCGGACCTCTACAGTTGTATAAAGCTCTATAAAAGCCGGCTTCCCACGGCTCGTAACCCGTTTCGCGATCCGCGCCGCGCGTTTCGCGTGCTCGCCCGTGGCGGGCCTGTTCAAGGCCGCCGCTGGTCGGTAACTTCGAAGATAAAAAATAAGTTAATCCGTGCAAATCGCCTTTATCTTCCTGACTGTACCATTTATATTCAAAATGCCAATCGTATTATCTTCAAAATTCATGGACAGTCTTCAAGGATCGTTTTCCTGCATGGTTAAGACAGCTGCCCTTACTGACCTGTCTCCTATTTCCACCCTGTAGGTATACCCATTATGATTAATTTTAAATTTTGAAATGCTTTTTGAATTGTCCTATTGCCTATTCCTTGTGCCGTATCATTTAGGTGCCAGCTAAGACAAATCTGCCGTCCTACGTTCCACGCGCCGCCCTCACCATCCCGCATGTATTCCTGCACCTTGCTCCTTCCATTATCTCAGGTTTGTTTCTTCCCGAAACCCTTTTTGATAACACATAAAAAAATTGTTGAGGTTCTATACTATATCAGCATATCTGAACAGTACTTGACATTTGTGGCGCTAACGCCAAAGCGATTCCACACGCGTGTTGCGTGCGTCGTCGTGTTGCTATGATTTTCAGCATACTAAATTGCTTGCGTTGGAGCGCCCCGTTTCAATGCACCGTGTGCCACACGTGCAAAGCGACGCCGACGTCGCAACACCGCGCGCGCCGCCGCCGCTTACTTTCGCCCTGCAGCAACCCTCCCCGCTTCGTCTCCTGGTCCCTTGTCCGATTCGCACGCCTTTCGTCACCGCGCGCCGTTTCTATGCATATTATTATGTCGAATTTTGTACAAATTCACTTTAAGGTATAATAAAGAGTTGGGCAGATACATACACACAAATATTACTACAAATGTGAAAATACGCGTAATTATACATATATAATAAATTGCGTGTACTATAAGAAATGTACCGATATTCAAACTAAATTTAATCTCAAATATCCGTAGTTCCGTTACACTTTCGAGTAATTTTGATGCTTTTCACAAAGACAAAATTACTTTTTGTTTTGTAATCTTCCTAAAAAAATACATTTGACATTATAAAAATTCAAGCTAACGTTATATCGGGCAAAAGTATTTTCTGACTTCTAATAGGTAATCCCAAGCCGTAAAACGAGTACAACAATATTTTCTTAGTTATTGCTAACGTTTAAAAAAAATCGTTTAATTAAAAATAAGATTAAAATCAAAGCGACTCTAGTTTCTTTGTTCTAATTATTTCAATCGCTTGTGGTTCGAACAATTGAAAATGACCAAGAAGTTTATATAAGCTTCTTGAAATTGACGTAATGGGTCTCTTTCCCTCTTTTGCGCATGCAATGTGTAGAAAAAGGACAGTTAACTATTTGATTATTTTGTGTGCTTTTGTAATTTATATTTACGATTAATTTATACATAAATTAAATAAATATATATAAAACTAAAACTATAAAACTGCACAAAATAACACTTTTAAATGAGAACTATGTTAACACAATATATCTATTTAGTGAAAATATGATACAAAATTCTGTTTTTACACTTTACTGCAGTCATTTTTACAAGTTATTATTATACCGCATGATTGACAACCGCGCTGTCAGTCGAACAAATGAAGACTGTTGCGCGATTGACGCTCTGTATGCGATTTTAACGCCCTATAGGTGCGGACAGTTTTTAGCGCGAACCCGACGTCCAGTTATTGGTAGGACAATGAGTACCTACAACGCAACGTACCGCTCAGGCGTCGCAACAACGCATCGTATGGTATCGCTCTTAGGGAATCATTTGAACTGGGAATCGAACCAATAAAAAATGCATAAAATACTGTTTTATTGAACTAATCGATAGAATTAGTGAAAAGGATATTTGTTTTTCCAATAAACATTCTTACAAAAAGACGTGAGTAAAATTAGTTATGATAAGTATTTAAAGTACCTAGTTCCCCTTCATGTCCAATTGATTTATTCCACCCTGTAAAGTACAGGTGGTACCTACTCATGGCCAGGTTAATCCTGTATTTTAGACAATACAATGGATCTTGCTCTGATAAATTTGAAAATAAAGAATGTAGTTAGTTAAAAAATTGTGTAAGGCTTGCAAAAGGTACAGAAGTACAATAATAGAACATATCAACATTTAAAAAATAGGAGCTGGATTGGGGGTATTTACGACTCTGACGCTGCCTCGCGGCGTGCGCTTTGGACCTTACTGCGGACAGCGCTCGGAACAACCCGATTCCATGTATTGCTGGCAGGTAAAATTCGGCTATCTTTGTAACACGCAAACACATACACAAAATAGTGAAAACTTGTCTAATCTTCATTTAATTTTAGAATTCTGTAATTAATAAAATAAATAAATAATAAATAACGCACACACTCAACATTAATTATGTGGAAGGAAGATCGTTAGTCATAAATACGCAACACAATTATACATATTATATAATACTTATATTATATTCTGCCCTCGGAACGAAAAAGGGCAAACTAACATTTTTAACAAAATTGAGTTACATACATATTGGGGATCAGGAAATAAAGGAAAATTTTAGTAGTATTGAGCTCCATGTGAAAGACTTCGTCCAGGGATGTACTACCAGGTTACTTATTTCTGTTGCCAAGCAGTAATTTCCGCACTATGTTCAGGTTTTGAAGGGTAAGGGTGGTGGTGAAATTACAGGCACATGGGACTTGTCAACTTATATCTCAGGGTGACGCGCGTAGTGGGAGTGTCCCTCAGATCGTAGCGATTTAAGGCTCTGTGTGGCATTGCAACTGTTATGGACAGGCGATTCGCTTACCACCAGATGGACGACTTATTCGTCACGTCACTTAATTTTTTTTTAAACCCCACCTGACCTTATATTTGTTAATTGTTGTATGTACCATAATCACCAACCAATTTTTATTGTAACCTTTTCATAACTCCTTGAGTTCAAGAGTTTGAAAATGTTTTTATACTAGTATACACACACTACACTCCCAATTTTTAACTGACGATGTGTTACCGACTATTATGTATTTGTGGACAAACAAGATCTACGACCGCAACAACAAGCCGTCTCACGTGATGGACGCGGCGGATGCTAATAAGTCCAATTGGATGCGATACGTCAACTGTGCCCGCTTTTGGCGCGAACAAAACCTCGTCGCTTACCAGTACCAAGGACAGCTTTATTACAGGTAAACTAGAGTAATGGCCTTCTCGGAAGAACGCTTGCATATCATAGGGTCTCATGACAAGACTTCTCGCGAAAATACGGTACTGGTCATACCAGGGTTCCGTCACTCGCACGTGGTTACGCGATAAATGCCTACCGCTAAGTGAGAAGAAGCGAGCGCCCAGACAAGTCTTTCATTTACATTACAATCCTTGTACGGTTGTACAAGCAGCATTCGTTTCCGCACGGCTGCACTCAGCGGGCAACGTTATTTTGGCCTCCACCAACTAGGTTCCTTTTTCCTCGTAGTGAGCGTCTGGTAAATATTAAGTAATCATTAGTGACATTTGGTAGGCTATTATAGCGTAGGTATTTTCGATATTGTATGAGAGTAATGTATCTGTTACGTAGTAACTATTAAGTAATCTGTGGTAATACTCAGATTCATATGTCTTATACTATCATGTTCTCGTCCCTAGCCGGTATGGACTTTGATAGTGCAGCGGCTTTGTTATTGTGTGCCTCAGCTTATACTATAGTCTTTGGCGTGTTATATAATTAGAAATAAAATTAAAAACAAGTAGGCCCAGACGACGGTACAACATGACACAAATTTATTGAAATAGGATTAACGCTACTTCTCACGTCGCTGAGATCGAGCAAGAATGTGATAACTTTCTCCCCCGAGAAACCCTATGAAACAAACGCGAGAACGTGACGGCGAGAAACCACTGACTTTTCACGCTTCTTGGCTGTACTCTCCGAGAGTCTAGATGGAGATTTACGTAGAAAGACGTAGATTAGACTATTCACGAAACACGAGCTTTACGTGGTATAAACTGAATAACAACCTTATGAGTAAAGAAATAATTCAAAACAAGAATTCAGAAAAAGCATTTAGCGCACCTATGACTCGAACGATGGATCAAGATCGTTAAGTCCATGTACGCTTTGAGTAAAAGAAGTGGTACCTAATGGTTTTATTATTTTTTAGTATTGTAATAGAAAGAATAATCCGTTCCCAGAGATAACATTCATCAGTGCAAATAATATTTCCTCAACTGTACCTGTGTCAATGGTGAAAGATATTTAAAAAACGATTATTGGCTTCTTTCTAAACCCATGAGCAGAGAATAAACTTTAAAATTAAATTATAAATCGTCGGGCTTCAAACTTTTGCAAGTTTAGTAGTACGACTCTGTATTGCTTACATGTTGTGTATTTATAATAATAATAATGACGCACACACTCAACATAGCCCCGCACTAGGGAAACCCTTTGTCGTGGGTGCCATGGACTCACACATAGACAACCACAAATTACACCCAAACTCACAAGAGAAATAACTGTAGGTCATACAAATATTTATCCCGGCCTCGGAATCTAACCTGGAACATCTGCGGCATAGTAATCGTTTGGCCACTGAGGCAGTTAAAAAAAGCATTTAGTAGCAGTAGAGCTACTTGTGAAAGAGTTCGCCCAGGGAAGTACTGCCACCTTACCTATGTCTGCCGTCAAACAGTAATGTGAGCATTACTGCGTTCCGGTTTCGAAGGGTAAGGGGTGCTGGTGAAGTTACAGGCACATTGGACTTGTCAACTTATGTCTCAGGGTGACGGGCGCAGTGGCAGTGCCCCTCAGATCTTTGCGATTTAAAGCTCTGAGTGGCACTGCAACTGCTATGGACAGTCATGTCGCTTACCACTAAACGCATGACTTGTTCGTCTTCTCACTTAGTATTGTAAAAAATAAGTACTCTTTGACCATTAAAAGGGCTTATTGGCATGCTCAAAGTGTACCGTAGGTAGGTACCGTATACAATCACGTACTAAAATGAAGCAGCAAACATGTAGACGGCGTTTCGTAGCGAGTTTAAATTACCTTTCCAAATATTTGCAGAACAATAAAAATAATTCCACGATTTACGGAATTGATGGTGTTCTACGGCAGCGAATTTGCGAACGTACTCGGCATTGACTTGCGGGGATATAATTCTCCTGCTGGATATGCCCAAAAACTTGGTAATTATGAACAAATACAGTTTTTTTCATATTTTTTTTTTGAAAATGACCTTCATCGACCTGACATCCATCAAAATGACGGTTGGCTATTGGTATGGATATATCACGAAATGTCGGAGTCAGGTCAAAGGGACTCCGTTTTGTGGAGAACAGACACCCTGCGTTTTGGTAGCGTTAAATTTGACAAGATTGACATGGCCCTAATCAGAGACTGCCTTTAGTGTTAAATCTAAACAACTAACCCTTGTCTCTCGACCAGACTGGATTTCTTCTTGACTGACCCTTAAATTGGTTAAGTGCCTATCTACAACTGTGCTGTCATCAGCATACCTGATGGTACCTGGAATTAACATATCTGCTTTTGAGTTCGCGGTTTGCTTTGAAACTTATCCGTCCATAATCTCAGTACAGAATACTAAAAAAATCGACCTCAAAAGTACTTAGAATTACATCTATTTGCCAAGTTTTATAGAAATCGATTACCGGAAAGTGCGCAAGCCCGGATTCATCCCCTAGTTCGCCACTAAACGGGACTTGACACAGGAGATAATAAAAATCGGTTCTCACTACTCAAAGTATATGAATTGGAGAATAGCAAAATCAACCATTAAAATAATTGCTCCTTATAATAAAATTTGGCGCTATTTATAAAAATGAATCTTCATGCGTGAACAGCCACCCTGAGAGGTGGATGATTTTCTTCAAAATTAAATGGGACCACTATGCAGGTACACTATAAGAATCATGAAAATCGGTTCACAAATACCAGAGTTATCGCGTAACATACATACAAAAAAAACATACAGTCGGTTAAATATAATATTTATCATTGAATTCATTTATTGATGTCCATACTTTTAATTCAGGGTACTACTCGCTTTCTTTAGAGCATATTATACTGAAGTCATGTCAAGTAATGTCAAATAATTTGCTTTCCACAGGAGCTCCAGTATCTCAGAAGTCTACATTAGACAGAGACATAAAGAAAACAATAAAAAAGAAAAATACAGAACAGCCAGACAATCGTTTAGACAATATTC